>NC_056744.1:1749983664-1750036164 GCF_019279795.1 Protopterus annectens | reverse complement strand
TAAAATTAGATTTGACAGTTCTAACCAGCCTAGTTGTTTAAGATTGTTGCAGTGATGGGTTCTGTAGACTGACCCAGTTACAAATCTTGCAATATTACTGTAGGAGATGGAAAGCTTGTTCATATTGCTTTTATATAGTTTAGTATAGATAGATGATGCATATGTAAAGGTCGAGATTAAATGGGTACGGGCAATAGTGGTCCTGGCTATAGGGGTCAGAAAGGGTTTGATTCTATAGAGGGATCCTAGTTTTTTGTTAACTGTTTTTATACTGTTGTTAATATGGAGCTCAAAGGAGAGGTTATTATCAATTAGTACCCCAAGAAGTTTTGTGGTAGGGTCAGGAGATATAATGGTACTATTAGTCGATGTAACATTAAAGTTAAGTGGGGAGGTTCTTTGAGTGGGTGTGAATAATAGCATTTTTGTTTTTTTTGGATTCAGAATGAGACATCGATCAAGGAGCCATTTTTCAACTGTGCTAAACACGTTTTGGGTAAGAGACTGTAGTTGAGATGGTGACGTGGCTGAGCATACTAATGTGGAATCATCTGCATATTGAATACAAGTGGCTTGAGCTATTACACAGTGTAGGTCGTTTGTGAAGATAGAGAAGAGGAGATGACCAAGTATGGAGCCTTGAGGGACTCCGAGGGTAATTGAGAGTTGGGAAGACAGGCTATTCTGCCATAGTACGGCTTGTTGCCTATTATTTAGGTAGGATTGAAACCACTGTATAGCAGGAGGAGCTAGTGACAAGTTTGTAAGTTTATGAGTAGCTGGTAGTTGACCATGTCAAAAGCTTTTGACAGGTCAATAAAGAGAGCTGAGGATAGTGTATCATTACGATTTTTATTGATGCAGTCGGTGAAGGATAAGAGAGCAGAGGTGGTGCTGTGAAATGGTCTAAAGCCATGTTGACAGATAGCTAGCAAGTTGTTATCTAGTAAGTGGTTTATCAGCTGCTCTCCATGATTTTTGCCAGAGGGGATAATATGGCTATGGGCCTGTAGTTAGATAAATCATTGGAGTTACCTCCTTTGTGCAGGGGGATAATATGTGATATTTTCCAGAGTAATGGGATGGTTCCCTCAGAGATAGTTCTGTTGATAAGGATAGTTATGGGGTAGGCTATAGCTTTAGCAGCTTTTTGTAGGTATTCTGCAGGTAGGAGGTCTGCAGCGAGAGTGGTGGGTTTAAGTTTCTGAATTAGGGTGCGGACAAGGGATGTAGGAACAGGTTGAAATTGAAATAGTGGTGGATTGTTAATGTTATGGGAGGAAGAAGATGTTATATCAGGGGATAGCTGACTGGCAAGAGATTGAATGGTCTCTATGTGTACTGTTGTAATGCTGCACTATTAATAAGTTGCTACTACCAGGTCGCAGTACGCTTCCCTGCCAGACTAGCCAGCAGCCACTACCCCCTCTACCATACTGCTTACACTCCTAGTTTTCTCCATACCCTCTACCCCTTCTCTGCTGTTTCTGTCCTTCCTGAACCTCTTTAGCTCACTCCCTGATTCTCCCCTTGGAGTCTCAACTTCTCCAGTCTGTCTACCACTTGGTGGTCCTCCTCTACATCTTACTGTTCCCTACCTTTCCCCTCCTTCCTTATCTCCCTGATTTTAGCCTCTACCTCCAGTCCTCTGCTCTCTCCTCTCTACTTTCCGAACTCTCTGCCTTTCTTTCCTTTACTCAGCCTTTCTACTCCCTTTCTGAAGTCTCTCCTTCCCCTCTGGCTTTCTCCTTTGCATTCTACCTCTAACTCCTCTTCTGCTCCTCTCACAGCCCTTCCTCCTCTCCTCCACCTACCTTCCCTATCCTCACATCTCGGATAAACTAGTTAAACTTACCCCTGTATGCTCACTCTTTCTGATTGTCTTCCACACTTCTCTCCTCCTCTGGTGTTTCCGCTCCATTCGCCTGCAGGCTCACTCCTCCCTCCCTACCCCTATTCCCACCCACCCCAGGGTCCTATCCTTATACTTCTCTTGTCCGCCCCTTAGCCTGTCATCCTATCCTCATCGTTCCGCCAAACTACTCCCTCCCTCCACACACCCCACAACCTCCTACTTACCTCTTTTACATACTAGCCATCCTATCCTATTCCTACCAGCTCTCTTCTACCTCTATTACCACTCCTTCTTTATCTCTCCAATCAATTCTCCCCTCCCTCTACCTTATATTTCCTCGATAGCCTTAACTCCTCTTTCACCTTAATATTATCTTTCTTTGTATTATACACATATACTTCCGGACTACCCCTAATCCTTTACCTCTTCCTTTAACCACCTCTAACTTACTTATTCATAAATATGAGTCTCAACTTATCCACACTGCTATTACTCTCAATTCTACTCTCAACTGCCCTTTACTCTACCTACCTCCTTACCTTCATTGAGTACCCACTCCTTTTTCAACCAAAACACTCACAAACACATACATCTTCCTCTTACACTTCTCACACTTCATTCTCTAATGCCAAATCCACCCTACTTACCACCTACCCAAATACCATAGGTACTCTCACCTCACCTACACCCTACACTCAGATAGAAAAATAAGAACTCTAACCCTCCTCAGATTCAAATTCACATCTAAGCCTGATGATCCAACCTTAAAAGATGGTGACATTCACCCAAACCCTGGCCCTGCATATCCTTCTTTACAAGCATCTAAACCTTTCACCAATAATACCCTCCTCATAGGACATCTTAACATACGAAGTGTAAACAACAAAGTACCCTACCTACACACCCTCCTAGATACTCACTGCTTTGACATTCTCTGTCTCTCTGAAACCTGGCTAAAGCCAGCCACTAAAGATACGGAGATTATACCACAAGGCTATAATATACTTAGGCTTGACCGTACTAAACGAAAGGGTGGCGGAGTAGCAATACTGTTTAAGAATCATCTTAATATCTCTACCCTTTCAGCTTGTCCAACCCAAAATAGTAAAATAGAAGCCATCATCACTAAACTTCAACTTAATGCTAAGAAAGCCCTTTACATCATCTGCATATACATACCTCCTGGAAACAATATACCAATTGTAGAAGACTTTCTCAATTGGGTTTCCATCAACTACCCCCAAGAAACTATAATTCTTGGCGACTTAAATATCGACTGGAATACTATTAATACTGACAATCCCACCTCTCATATTAACCTAAATGGTTTTACTCAAACCATTAACTCAACAACGAGGCTTAATAGGTCAAGTATGAAGCAGACTATTTTAGACTGGATTCTCATAAACAAAGTTAACATCACATATAAAGTTGGGACTATGCCTGATGACCTCAGTGATCATTGCTTAACTTACATTACAAGAGAGAAGACTGATTATCTCCACCTCCCTAATATAAGACAAATACGTTCTACTAAACACTTTAAAATCGACTTATTTCAAAACGAACTCAGAACTTGTAACTGGAACCCCTTAAAGACTCTTCCACTTAATGAAGCTGTATTATTCTTTAATTCTACTTTCCTTTCTATTTTGGACAAACATGCTCTGAACTATTAGAATAAAATCTAATACAGCCCCTTGGCTCTCAAATGAAACTAAAAAACTAATCCTCGCCAAAAACAAGGTCTGGAACAAATGGAAATCCCATAGAATCAGCTCTGACTTTCTTCACTTTCACCAACTTAGAAATCTTACCAAAAAAGCTATACTCACCGACAAAAGAAAGTTCTACTGCAACCTACAAGAAACCAACTTAAATAAACCCAAACAATTTTGGTCCTCAATCAATAGACTCCTTTCACCAGGAACAGCCAAAACTCCCTCTCCACTAAATGCTGACCCAGACACCCCTCTCCAAACTGCAAATGCTTTTAACTCATTCTTTACTGAAACTATTCAATCTCTCGCTAGACAATTAAACACTAATAACTTCTATCCTCCTAATAATGAAGTAAACTCTTCCCACTACTTCTCTCTACAACCCATCCCTACCTCTTTCATCTATAAACTTATTCTCAAACTGAAACCTTGTACCCCCTCTGCCGACAAGCTCCTTCCCTTTTTCTGCAAAGGCAGCCAAAGAAATTGCTTACCCAATTTCTATACTCATAAATAGGACCATCCAAGAGGGAACCATCCCTCATATCTGGAAAATCTCTCATATAATCCCTCTACACAAAGGCGGTAACTCTATTGACTATTCTAACTTCAGACCTATTGCTCTTCTTTCTCCCTTAGCAAAATGATGGAGAAATGTATTCATCAGCAACTTGTACAGTACCTCTCTCTTCACAATATTATAGCTAACTGTCAACATGGCTTTAGACCTCACCATAGCACCACCACTGCCCTCCTTTCCTTTGTAAATACCATAAACAGCAATCGCAACAATAATCTATTCTCTTCTGCCTTATTCATTGACCTTTCTAAAGCTTTTGACATGGTCAACCACTCTTCTTTAATTAGCATTCTTGAATCCCTCTCATTTGATAACCTTGCCATCAAATGGTTTACGCATGCCTCAGTAACAGACAACAAGCCGTTCGTTGGGAAAACCATATCTCATCCTTACTGCCCATCACTATAGGAGTCCCTCAGGGCTCCATTCTTGGTCATCTCTCTCCTCTATATTAATGATCTCCACTCTGTAATTCCTCAAGCTACCTGCATTCAATACGCAGATGACTCCACTATCATTTGCTCAGCATCCTCCTCTTCAGATCTAATCTCACTAACTCAAACTATGTTTAACACAGTAGAAACATGGTTCACTAGACGATACCTACTTCTCAATGCTAAAAAAACCAAACTTCTCCTCTTCACCCCCACCACTCGTTCCTCTCCACTATACTTCACCATCTCCTCAATCAACAACACTGTCATCTCTCCTGACCCCACAACTAAACTACTAGGAATAACCATTGATAACAATCTCTCGCTTGACCAACACATCAACAACACCATCAAATCAGTTAACAGAAAAATAGGATCATTATACCGTATTAAACCATTTCTCACCCCATCTACTAGAGCTACAATTGCTCACTCCCATCTCATATCAACTCTCTTTACGCCTCCCCTATCTTCACCAACCTCAAGAAAACTAACCTAAACAAACTAGCAACTTGCTACAATAACATTGCTCGGCTTCGCTACTGGTAACCCTTTTAGAACCCATCACTGCCACAACTTGAAACACTTAGGCTGGCTGGAACTACAAAACTATCTTATTATCTCACAACTTACTATTGCCCACAAATTACTGTACCAACCTACCAACACCCCTATACTTTCACAACTTTTACTCCCTTATAACAATCTTACCTCTCTTCGTTCCTCTTGTAAACTTATGACCAAACCCATAAAGGCCCACAACGTAGCTGGTGACTCTCTTTTCACCAATACTGTAGGAAGAGCATGGAATTTGCTGCCCAAGGAGTTAACTCTAATCTCATCCTTACCTCTTTTCAGACAACATATCAAACTGTACTTCCAAAACCACTGGCTTTGTTCTTGTAGTACTGCAGGCTAACTTCCGTCTCTCCACCCTCTCTTTTCCTTTTACCCTTCTTTTGCTTATTAATTAGCAACTACCCTGTTTCTTTTCCTTGCTGTCCCACTATGCTCTGACCTACTTCTCCCATCTCTCCCACCTCCTCCTGACTGTCTTCCTTCTTTTCCTCTCTCTTCCTAACCCCTGCCTCTTCCCTTTTATTCATCTTACATTCTCATTCTACTACTCTACCCTTCTGAGCTTCAACTGTTATCCATATGGCAAATGCCTTATTGCATAACCTTTATGTACTAGGTAAAATGCTTTGAAACTTACCAAACATTATGTATGATATTAAACTGTTTGAGTTCCTTAATCTATGTTATTTTATTAACAAACTGATTTATATTTCTATTTTTATTGTATGTCTTTATTAACAATATGTCTGTCTGTTCATTATTATGTATGTGTGGAGCTTTTCTCCCCGGGCCTCTACTGAAAATGGACATATATCCAGCTAGACTAGCCCGGTCAACAAATGTAAAATAAAATAAAAAATAAATAAATATAAAAAAAAGTATTGAAAGAATTGGCAATTTGGTTAGGGCTATTGTGTTCAGAGCCTGAGGGGTTGGGTGTGACTGAGCGACCTGGGTGTATCAGTTTGTTGATGCCAGCCCAGAATTTTTGAGGTTTATTTTGGTGGGTTAGTTGTAGGTTACAGTAAAAGTTTCTTTTATCTGATAGAATGGCTTTTTTGGTTTCGTTTCTTAACTATCTATACTTTAATTGATCTGATTTTGCAACCATCAGCGAACTTGGTAAGCTACAGACCATCTGTTTTTGCCTAGACTGCTGAGAAATAAATTCCAAACAATAAAGGGCTCAGCGCAGATCCTTGTGGTACACCACTGGTAACTGGTCTACTAGTAGAGGTGGACTCCCCAACTTTGACAGTATGCATTCTGTTGGTGAGCCAGTTGTCTGCTCATCTAGTGATGTATCAGTTAATTCCCAGCTGGGAGAGTTTCTCAATGATACCTGAAGGGGGATTATGTCGAAAGCCATGGGCAAGCCAAGATAGGTGGTATGTAGTGTTTTGTCTTCATCCAGGACTTTGGTAAAGGTTTAATAAACATAACCTACCCTTAATGAAGCCAAACTGGGTCTGGTCAAGATTTTGATGTTCACCTGTATCCTTGTTGATAAGGTCCATGATGATTCTTTCCATGGCCTTGCAGATAAGGCTGGTTAGTTTTACGGGATTATGGTTCCCAGGATCGGTTGATGGACTCCCTTTGTGCAAAGGTATTACTGTTACTGTTTTCCACTCCGCTGGAACAAAAACAGTGCTCAGGCTGTGGGTAAACAGAGTGCTAAGTGGTTCCACTAGGTCTTGTTTTAGATTGTTTAGTAAGTAGCTTGGGATTTTATCAGGTCCCACAGAGGCCATGTTTTTGGACTTGGAGAGCATGTATATGACCTGCTCTTTGGAGATACTAGGTAGAGGACTCATGTCAGGTATGCTTTGGGGCATGGCTTGTGGGGATAGGGGGTGAAGTTTGCACAAAATCTGTCAGCTAGCAGGTTGGCAATTTCCTCTGGTTCAGAATGAGTGGTGCCATCTTCTATAAGTTCAGCACACAGCTGATGTTTTTGTTGCTGCTGTGGAAGTGCTAGATCTGATCGTTACTTCGAATAAAACAGATTTATGGCCTGAGCTTACCAGGAAGGACAACACACATAGAGTGATGCAGTGACCCCCCCCCCATGTTGGTAAGTACCAAGTCCCGGACACTTGAGCCCCCTGTGGGGGTGCAGAAAAACTATTCCAGGGCATTTGTATTGACAAAGTTGAGGACTTCAGGACAAGCATGTTTGTGCTTGTGCATGTCGCTGAATCAATGGAAGGTTAGTTGAAATCTCCCAAGAACAAAGTGTTTGGTTGTATAGTGAGTGACTCTAGCAAGTCCAGGTAGGCAGTGTGATTCTCTTGGGTCATGGTGGGGGCCCTGTAGCTAGCTATGATGTGGTAGGGTGTTTTGCTTATAGTTTCTTGGACCTGGAGTAACTCAAGAGAGTCATACTGTTTAACCAGTTTCGAAGTGCATATGGTTTTAATGAAGATAGCTACACCTCCATCTTTGGTTCTTTCATGCTCATTTTGGGGTCTTAACGTGTGGAAGGCATTTTAGCCTTGCATGGCCAGGGTGCTCTCTGTGGCCTTGAACCACATCTCAGTGACTGCACAGATGTCAGCATCTTCTAGGGTGTGGAGTGCTTCCAGGGAGTGCAGTTTCCTGTTTTGGCTTCTAGCATTGAGTAGCATAACCTTAAGTCTGTCTTGAGTAGATTTTTTTACATCTGGAATTTTGTTGTTTTGACATTGCCTAAAAAGGCACTATGGGAGAGGCAAGCATCTTTGCCAGTATCTGAAAGCCTAAAGGAGACAGTAAAGACCATCTCTGGCAAAGCAGCGTGGTCTGTTGACGTTTCCCCAGGCTGACAGATACTGGATCCCCCTGGATTGACACCAGAAGCTAATTCAATTGTTGAAGTCAATCATTTTTTGTCTATGTTGTGGCATCATCCTGGGTGAAGGTAGGAAGCTGCTTAGGGCTAGGAGCATACCTGTCTGGGACACATAATCTGAGACTTTAGTCATGTCTCGCTTCATATAGTCCAGAGAAGTACGTCTAATGTAATTTACCTCAACATGTACTATGACAGAATCATAATGGTAATTGTTGTTGAGTGACTTGAGTGCATGCGTGATTTGACAGATCCTGGCACCTGACAGGCAGCTGACTGTGACCTTCTCCTTGTCCAGCCTGATGAGGGGGGCATCTATATATTTCACTATGGAGTCATGTATGACCAGGACATTTGGTTTTGAGGTGTTTTGCTTTAGGGGCTTATTTATTGAGGTACTGGCATGTGTGCTGTTATGTGTAGTGGTTTCTATTTGCTTTGCAGTGAGTGCAAGTGGTTTGCGTTTGGGAGGTCTCTGATCTTTTTTGGCAGTCTTCTATTGAGTATCTCCACATATGTGGGTTTATGTGTTGTGACCTTGTTTTGGGCTGGAGGTAGTGTGTGTGTGTGTGTGTGCTGACTGTTTGATGTCTGCTTTGTTGTGACAAGAGAACTGATTCCAAATTCATAGTGTAATTACATCTCTCACATATTTTATTTGTTTTAGGATTAAGTAGTTATCAGTATACATGAGGCAATTACTACATTGCCTCAGGATGCCCATGTCAATCAGGCTGGCCAGAGAAGTGGTTGGAAACTGACCGTCCATTATGACAGGTTTTTACCATAGCTACTATTGAGGAGTTGGCTAGTTTGACCAGGTTTTGTTCCATGATTAACAACTGGGCTTATTCTATTAAAGACTAGGGTGAAAAATAAAACTATGATAACACTTCTCAGTGTGCAACCAACTTTCCCACAATGCAGCAGGGGAGCTTGGGAGGGTTCCACTAAAACATGTCTAGTGGAAAATTGTCTTTCAAGGTGTTTGCTTCTGTACAGGGCAACTCTAAACGTTGTTGTGCGTTGTGCAGCTATGTGCAAATGCGAAGCTTAAATACAAATGAGAGTAAACACCTTTAAGCTATACTACCAATGGGGAAAACACACAATGAGTTTTCTTGCAGTAATTTGCTACTCAGATGGGGTTCAGACTGCACACTTCTGCCACAGGGGTGCATACTGGGCCCTCCTAATGTAAGATGGCTGGAATAGTGCTCAACTGTTACAATACAGTCTACATACAGCAGATCTGAATCTAGGCTTTGCTATGTGCTATTTACTTAAAGCAACAGAAAGCAAATAGTTCACTTATATGCAGTGTATAACAACAAATGTAATGTAACCAGTGTAGCATTTCTCAGAGAAATGTATCTCAAAAGCTAATTTAATGTCTTGCAATATCACATATAAAGAAAAAAAAAGAATCCATTTAATGTGTGCAAAAAATGAGTAAACGCAAAAAGCCTTCCTTCACATAAACAGTAGTTTGTTTGTGTCTTTCGGCTTTTCCCGGTTAGGGGTCGCCACAGCAGAACTCTGGTCCGCTAATGATTGGTAGTGGATTTTTACATACCAGGTTACCAGCCCTGACGCACAACCTTCAGCGAAGGCACGCCCCATTCACGTATGCCTCCACACAGAAGATGCTCTAGCTGAGAATTGAACAGGACAACGTCTTGCTATGAGGCAGTAGTCACGGCTTATATTCAGACTTCTCACCTAAGTACACATTAATCCTGTAAAGTTAGAATTGCAACAATTAGCAGGGCTAGTCATTTTATCCACAGACAACTGCCATACCTATTACCTATCCACAGCATGTGGTTTGCCTCTGTCAGGTTGAAAAAAAAATAAAATAATGGTTACAATAATATTTTCGCATAATAATTAGAGTTTAAATTCCATCTTGTTTCATGCAAATTTGCGTTAGTTCTGCAAAGCCAGAATTATAACAGCAAACAGCAGGAACAGTTATTTCATTAACAAACAGCCCCCATCCCCATTGCCTACCTAAAGTATATGGTTTGACTCTACTAGAATAAACAACTAGTAATGGTTACATGAATGTATTTTTGTTGCATAGAAGCATTACTCACTCACTGTATTTGTGCTTGCTTTACCCAAATACGCATTAGACTTCAAAAGTTGTAACAATAACAGCAAATAGCATGGACAGTCATTTCTTCCACAGATAGCCCCTAGCCATTTCATGCGCAGATAAACCCCAGCCATTTCATCCACAGTTCACAGATAGCCCCCACACCCATTCTGTACTGGTTTGGCCATGCCAGGATAAAAAAAAATCATTATTACATTAGTGTATTTTTGTTTTACGGAAGCATTAATCACAGCTTATATTCCAGCTTGTTTCTTCCAAATACACATTAGTCCTGCAAAGTTAGAATTACAACAGTAAAACATCAGGGCCAATCCTTTCATTCAATGACACCCACCATATCCATTGCCTACCCACAGCATGTGGTTTGACCCTGTCAGGATAAGAAAAAAACAAACAAACTCTGACCTGCACTCTTGCAGCTTTTCACTACAGCCCATTTTTGGTGGTATGGTATGCTGATTTTTAGTCTTCAACTGCCATCAAGACCATACCTCTCAACCTCTAAGCACATGAAATCTGGACAAAGCCAAAAGTAATGGGGGGACAATGGCTCAAAAATAGAGACAAATTTTAAATATTGCTTTTATAAATTTAGAAAGTTGTTAGAATAAAAGGTTTTGTGTTACCATGCATTTTCTGAAGTATATGGCATCTGAAACTCAAAATGTTTGTCATTATTTAATTACTTCAGTCCTCAATGATTTCCCAGAAAACCACACGTTTTAGGAGGAACAGACTGAAAATATGAGGCTTCTGCAAATTGCTGGACAGTTGACAGGTATGACAAGACTAATAATTGGCATTCAGTTATCATACAACCAAAAGCATCAGAACTGAGGCTTAAGCTGCCAAGCTGCTGAAATTCTTAATGGGTTAAAGCTCCCCTAAGTAAATTTGCTGTCAGTTATACAATATAGGATAACATCAGGCTCTTGCTTATTTAGTTTTAAATCAAAGTTCAGGTTGTTAATAAGATAGCCCTTAGGTAATGTATGCATTTGGTTTCCAGCACAAGACAGGAAACAAAAAAACAACAAAAAGAAAACAAATTACCTCATACTCATGACAGCTGCAGCCTGGTTTGAGTTGGCTGCTGCAATGAGGTCGGGGCAGAGGCTGGGGCTACAGTGCTTTTAATGCACTCACCATTCCTGATTCTTTTATTTATTTATTTTTTATCTTTTGACTCTGCGCCTAACTCTGTTTCTATCAAGCTACTCTACTCGGTCTTCCTCTTGAGATAGAGCACGATGGGAGACTCAGTTGGTGAACCATTTAGAATAATAGGATGATCAGGTGACCTATTTGACTCCATCAGTTGCTTATCCTATTGTGACTTGTGATGCCAAATGCAAATAAGTAAACAAATGAAAAAAGCATTTGTGAGTTGAAATGTAAAAAAATGTAGTGCCAAATGAGATATGCTGTCAGCTATGAACCACTTTGGAGGTAGATTTTCCGATTTCAGCCAAAAGGGTTAAAAAGCATTTTTTGTTTGTTTTTTGGCAGTAAGTTGTTATGGATTGTTAACCCACCCCCCATGCCCTTGTACCAAGACCTAAATCCACCATTGATCTATCCATAACTCCTCTTTTCCAAGTTTTGCACATGAGGTAGGGATGTTTCATCAGCAGTGACCATCATCTAGAGCCAATGTAGTTGGGTGGATAAACCTGCCCCGGTTGTTCTTCCATGCCATACAAATGCATGCATACTCATATGTATGGCCAATTTAGAGTGCCTAATCTATCTACTGTATGTTTTTACAATATTAGAGGAAACTGGAGCACCTGGCAAATCCTACCACATACAAACACACACAGACTTGCCTACGATGTGAGCTTGAGCAAGTCACTTAACCAGACAGTGCTTTGGAACAACTGGGAATTTGGGCTAGACTTCTTAATGGTCTATAGCACCTATCCATCCATCCATCCACAATCCCCTTTTCCCATTTTGCACATAGGGTCAGGGTGTCACTTCAACAGTGACAATCATCTAGAGTCATAGACATATAGTCATATGGGTTTATATCACATATATGCAACATATACCTGTATACATGTGTGTGTGATATATATTATGCATGATCTAACATACTTAATGTCCATCATGAAATACCAGCATTGTGAAGTTTGAAAGTACATAATATCGAATGCCCTAACTATTAAACCCACAAAAGACTGAGAAAGGAAAACAATTTCCTTTCCCAGTCTTCACACTAAAACCCCTATAAAACAAGCCTCAAATTTATTTGAGTAGTGTCAAAGTTACAGGAAGGTTTCACCTCACAAACCACTTTACTGATTGTGCAAACCTTGGATTTCTGATTGTGATCAAATGCATTCATTTTACACAAAAATAATGCCAAGAATATTTACCTACTGTTCTGCTGATCGTAATTCTCAACTTCTTTGCTTGAGGATTCTGAACATCAGGGACAACTTTTTAGGTAATACTCTTAATTCTTTTAAAACATTAATAGAACAACATATTTTGTATAAATGTACCTGGCATTAATGAATAAGTGTAATCCTGATTGTGCTGTCATAAAAGCATAAGAAAGGACAGTTGTGTAAAATCTTAGTATAACAGTAGATGTTATGTGATCCTATCTCGCCTACATTCTGTACTGATGGGCTCGGAGCCGATCCCTCGGCTCCGACTCGGCACGCTATGCTATAGAGCAAGGCCTCTTATTGGCTGAGCTATTTCTTATCCCAGGATGCACCACCACTAATCCCCCAGATCTCGTTTGCTGCTTACAAGCTAAGACGTGGTCTCAACTTGGCTGGGCTAAGTACTATTTATTTAGACTTTTCCTGTCAGGAATTTCCCAGTTTTCAACCCAAAAGCTGTTTTAACAGCTATTATTGTGATACGTGTGTGTTTTTTTCTGTTTCTGTTGAGAAAGTTGTTAGTTAAGGGAAGGTTTCCGTTTTAGTTAGAGGGGCCTTCCCCTTTTGCTATTCTAGCGCTATTTGTAGCTTTTGTTAGTGGGTCAAGTACCCATTTTAGTTAGAGGGTCTTGACCCTCTCTTTCTGTGTTTTTTCTTGTGCACTTGTTCGTGTAAAAAAAAAAAAAAAAAAAGTCTTTATATTTTGTGAACTTCTAATATTTCTTTTTTGTGCATTGGGATAACTGTTGTTCTCTAAGTCATGTCTAAAGAACATAAACCCTCCGGGTTTAAAAAATGCACGAGGTGTGGTTTCAAGATGTCCATAACGGACGACCACTCCTCGTGCGTTTACTGTTTAGGCGCCAAGCACCTACAAGAATCATGTAGCGTGTGTCACGCCTTCTCATCAAGAGTCCTCCAGGAGAGGAAAAACAAATTAATCCTTAAGGGATTAATCAAGCCATCCTTCGAGGAGGCTTTATCTTCGTCTCCCTCTCCTTCAAAAAAGAAAGCGTCGGCTCCGACAAGTCTGTCGGAACCGACTGCCAAGAAACCTAGGCAGACTTCTCCATCGACTCCACGGACTTCGGAGCCGAGAGCGGAATGGTCTGCCTTGATGCCTCCAGCCTTGACCCCTCTGGTTTCGGAGCCGAGGACTGGGGCATTGAGAGGCGGGTCACCTTCATCGGCTCCACTGATATTGGAGCCGATAAGGGTTACCGGCTCAGACTCTTCCCCTTCGGAGCCGAAGTCCTTATCGGCACCGAGGGAAATTGCCTTGAGATCTCCCTCGGAGCCGATAGTGGTAGAATCCATTCGGAGCCGGTCCCCGAGTCCTTTGGAGCCGATGGAGAAATCGGTTCGGACCCGATCGGTATCCTCCAGATCATCCAAGATGTCTGATTCGGACATCGACAGGGTGCTCCTAAGACTCTTCCAGTCTCCGGTGTTCCAAAAGCTAGTCTCGGCTCCGGCCCATTCGGCTTCAGAGCCGATGGTCCACTTCCCTACTATGGTTCCTCCTCCAACAGCCTCGGCACCGTTGGAGCCAGTGCTGGTGGAACCGGTGGAGGTTTTAGGGTCGGGCCCGACCCTTACTCCAACTCCGGCTCTTGGGTCAGAGTTCAGTACACAGACTTCTTCCATCGGCCCTGGGGGGGGATGCTTCGGGATTGATGTTTTCGGTCCCAAGTCTCCCTCTTGGTGCGTCGGCAGCGGGAGTGCCGTCCACTGTCGTGGCCACGGAGGTGGGACCCTCCCAGGATTCTGGTGGTCCCACCTTCAGGGCTATGAGGAGTGCGTTAGCCAAATCTTTCTTGGCTACCTCCACGGTCTCCCCAGCTCCTTCCCTGCATACCGAGACTGGGTCTTTGGCAGTCCCCCTGTCCTTAGACAGCGGAGCCCCGGGGCCTGAGGTTACCCCCACTGGGGTTTCTCCCCCTCCTGGAGGTCCTTCTGAAGCCTCTTCGGAAGAACCCCCCAGGAAGAGATTGTGCAAGAGGAAGCACGTTGACTCCCCTGATGAGTCTCTTACATCAGACACTGATCTCGATGATGCAGAGGGGTCCCCTAAGTCGTCGTCGGATGATGTCTCCTTTGCAGACATCCTGAAAGCCCTAAAACAACGAGGCGGCTGGCAGTCCAAACCTCCTTCTGCTGATGAGTCGGTGTTCCTGAAGGCCTTCGGGGCTCAGCCCTCCGCCTCCTGGGTGTCTCCGCCCTTCGATGAGCTCTTGGATTTGATCTGTCAAAGGGCGTGGGAACACCCAGACTCTGTGGAACCGGTGCCTGCTCGTCTGAATAAATTCCTCTTGGCACCCCCTGAAAAAGAGTTTCTAACTAAAGGTGTGGCTGTGGATGCTTTGGTGGTGGCATCTGCTACCCAGCAAGATGTAGCAGAGGCTTCGACGTCCGTCCATCCTCCTAATAAGGAGTCTAGGAGCATGGATCGGTACGGAAAGCGCACCCTGAGTTCAGCGGCCTTTACATTAAGGTCCTTGAACTACCTTACTCACTTTACTAGATTTCAGAGGGATCTGATTAAAGAACTATCTGATACCCTCTTGAGTAACCTGCCTGAGGAGCTGGCCCAGACGGTTGGCTCTCAGCTGGCTACATTGTCGTCCATTTCAAACTCGTCCATGAGGCTCATTTCTTATGCGGCCGAAGGGGCGAGTAGAGCGGCGGGTACAGGCATTGCTCTACGGAGACAAGCCTGGCTCCGCCTGTGTCATTTCGCGGAGGCCTTTAAGTCTTCCTTTGCCGACGCCCCCTTTGATGGGTCCTCCCTGTTTGGACCCAAAGTAAAGGACACACTAACCCGCTGCGAACAGGAGGGTAAGACTCTGACTGCCGTAGGGGCACGATTTTCCACTCCCTTTCGGCCTTATCCCAAGGCTAAAAGAGGAGGGAAAATGTGGTTCCGTAGATCTCAGAAGCCTTACCCCTCTCAGCAGAGGCAGGGGAGGGGGAAATTCTTCCGGAAGGCGCCGTCCCAGAGGCGGCAGAGGCCCTCGCAACACTGGAGACTGCGAGTCCTTTTGTGGCTCTCCAGCCTTTCACAGTCCCTGAGGGATTGCCCGACTGTGCAGCTCCGGAGCCAGTCGGGGGTCGTTTCTCGAAGCACCTAAAAGCCTGGGAGGGTATCACTCAGGACCGATGGGTGCTTCGAATTATCGCCGGAGGTTACACCATCCCATTCTCTCATCCCCCACCTCAGTCCAAAAAAATCCCGGACCCGCCACCCAGTCAACGGGATACTGCAGCCTCAGAAGTTTCAAAGCTGCTGCAAAAAGGAGTCATCCAACCGGTCCCCGCAGACCAGATCGGATTAGGGACTTACTCAAGATTCTTTTTGGTGCCAAAAAAGACCGGGGACTTGAGGCCCATTTTGGACCTCAGCATTCTAAACCGTTCAGTCAGAAAGTCCAAGTTCCGAATGGTCACCCTACAAACCATTCTCCCATTGCTGGAGAAAGGTGTTTGGATGTGCTCCATAGATCTCAAGGATGCTTATTACCATATCATGGTACATCAAGCGTCCAGGAGACATCTGCGCTTCAGCCTAGGAGGCAGTCATTTTCAGTTCCAGCTGCCCTTTGGTCTCACCACAGCCCCCAGGGTGTTCACCAAGTGCTTGGCAGTCGTGACTGCTCACCTGAGAAGTCTAGGATTCCAGGTGTTTCCGTATCTAGATGACTGGCTCCTAACTGCCACCTCCAAGCATCTACTACTGCGGAGCCTTCAAGCCACTATATCACTGGGCAGTTCCCTTGGAATTACCTTCAATTGGCCAAAGTCTGTGTTGCTGCCATCTCAACGAATAAGATTCATAGGGGTAGAGATAGACTCAAATCAAATGCGGGTCTATCTACCTACAGACAGGATACAAACCATACAGACTCAAGTTCGAGCCTTACTTCCCAGGTCCAAAGCCCCAGCCAGGATGGTCCTGCAGCTATTGGGATCCATGTCCGCCACGGTTCTTCTAGTCCCCTTGGCAAGGTTGCACATGAGAATTCTCCAGTGGCTTCCTTCAGCTCAGTGGTCCTTTCAGGAACTCCCTCTCAGTCACCTCATATGGATCACGGAAACATGCAAGCGGGACCTTCGCTGGTGGCTAGTGCCCTCCAATTTGGATCAGGGACGACCCTTTGTTCCACCTCCTCCTGCGGCCACTTTGACCACGGACGCCTCCCAAATGGGGTGGGGGGGCATTCCCTGGGCAGGTCAGTCCAAGGCAAATGGCACCCAGAAGAGACCCCACTTCATATCAACATCCTAGAAATGAGGGCAGTACTTCTGTCCCTTCAAGCCCTTCACGATTATCTCCCTCAGGGCGTAATTGCCGTTCACTCAGACAACATGTCAGTTGTCTGGTACCTGAACAAACAGGGAGGGACCAGATCCTATCCTCTTTGCAGAGAAGCCATGAGAGTTTGGGAATGGGCAGTCTCGACCAAACGCTTTCTAGTGGCTACTCATATACCGGGCAAGTCCAGTGTGATAGCCGACAGACTGAGCAGAACCATCCTCTCTCCTCACGGATGGTCTCTGAACATGACAGTGGCAAGTCAGATTTTCAGCAAATGGGGAGTTCCGTGTTGCGACCTCTTCGCGACTCCTCTAAATGCGAAGTGCAAAGAATTCTTCTCTCTAACCCCGGCTCCGGGGAAGAGCCCCATGGACGCACTAGTCCGTCCTTGGCCCACCGGCTTGCTTTATGCCTTCCCTCCAGTTCCTCTCCTTCCCAGGGTGATCCAAAAGGCATCTCTCTTGGGGAGCAAAATGATCTTAGTTGCTCCTTACTGGCCTCGTCAAGTATGGTTTCCCTACCTTCGGAAATATGCTCTGGAAGGTCCGTGGTTCCTGGATCAGATCCCAGACCTTTTGGTTCATCAGTCGGGACTATTCCACCAGTCCCTGCACACCTTAAAATTGACTGCTTGGCTCCTCCTCTTCCGACTATAGTCAGGAGTCATACATTGGATCCAGAGGTTGTACACATATTATCTTCGGCCCATAAGTCTGCTACAAAGAAACTGTATTCTAGCAAATGGAAAAGATTTGCTATTTGGGCTCAACTCCGGGGCCTGGACCCCATCTCTATTCCCATGGCAGAAGTGCTAAAATTTTTAACTTCTCTTTTCAATCAAGGCTCTTCAGTCTCTACCATTAAGGTCCAATTGGCAGCGATTTCCAGTTTTCACGAGTCCATAAACCCACCTTTAATGAGCAACAGATTGTGTAAGACCTTCTTGAAAGGTGCTGCTCTGTTAAGACCTCGGATTTCTCATCCTGCACCTCCATGGGATCTCGATGTGGTGTTACGCGCCTTGACTTCCTTCCCCTTTGAACCGGCGGCTACATGTGATCTAAAGTTTCTATCATGGAAGACTGCTTTTCTGGTGGTGATTACTTCTGCCAGAAGAGTTTCAGAGCTTCAAGCTTTGTCAGTAAAACCCCCGTACTTGGTTTTCCACAAAGACAGAGTATCTCTCAGGCCAAATCCTTCCTTTGTCCCTAAAGTTTGTTCCAGTTTCTGCTTACAACAATCGTTAGAACTTCCAGTCTTTTTTCCAAAATATTCTAACAAAGCGGAATTCATATTCCACACACTAGATGTCCACAGGCAGTTGCGTTTTTATTTAGACAGGACCAAACAAACAAGGAAAACAGATCAGTTGTTTGTATCCTTTGCAGACAATAAATTGGGCAAAGCTGTCACAAAGGTCACTATTTCCAAATGGATCAGGGACTGTATTACTCAAGCTTATTCCTATTCTAACAAAGAGCTTACCACCTCTGTCAAAGCTCATTCTACAAGGGCTATGGCTACTTCGATAGCATTTCATTCTAAGCTTGCAATTAGTGACATTTGTGCTGCAGCTACATGGTCTTCCCCACACACTTTCATTTCCCACTACAAATTGGATGTGGCATCTAGAGGACGAGCTTCATTTGGTTCCACAGTGCTCAGGAGTGTTTTCCAATGAGCCACCCAGGATTTAGGTGCTAGGGACGCTGTCCCATCAGTACAGAATGTAGGCGAGATAGGATCACATAACATCTTTTAGTTATGTACTTACCATAACTTTAGATGTTTGGGATCCATCTCGCCTACATTCCTAATAACCCACCCTCCTTCCCCCTTCCTTGGAAATCAGAGGATATCAGAAGGTCCGAATCCTGTTTCATCTTGAAACATCTAACAATGTTATATAAACAAGTTGTGCATGTGTGCATGAATGCGGACAAACAAGATCTGGGGGTTAGTGGTGGTGCATCCTGGGATAAGAAATAGCTCAGCCAATAAGAGGCCTCGCTCTATAGCATAGCGTGCCGAGTCGGAGCCGAGGGATCGGCTCCGAGCCCATCAGTACAGAATGTAGGCGAGATGGATACCAAACATCTAAAGTTATGGTAAGTACATAACTAAAATATATCCTTCTCTTCATTGTTGCAGTGTTCTGTACAATATGGATCTCCTGCCAAGGGTAGCCAAATGTCTGGCCAGTATACAAAACCCTTTCGGTTGTAATGAGTATGACGTATGTCACACATATGGTTCCCATGCATGTTGTAGGGCATAAAGGTGATGTCCAGACATACCATCCGCAGAACTGAAATGCCCTAGTAGGAATGACAATTCAAGGAAACTAGTAGGTAACAAGCACATCCAGAAGGAAAAGGAGCGGGGGAGGAGGGATGGAGAGAATACTGCAACAGTGAAGAAAAGGACATCTGCTGTTATGGTAAGATTTTCCACAACCGTACTATGTCCTTCTATATCACTTTTGCAGTATTCTTTACAATAGGGAGAGTGCAATAGCTCAGGAAAAATATTGGGAGGATGGAGATTGGGCCTAGCAAAACCAGCTCTGGTCCTAGAAATCACATCCAACTTATAGTACTTGGTAAAGGTATGCACTGAAGTCCAAGTCACTGCCTCAAGAATAGAATTAGTATCCATTCCCTTGAAAAGGCACCAGAAGAAGCCACAGCCCTAGTAGAATGAGCCTTAACAGAAGAAGGAAGGCTCTTCCCATGAAAAGAACAGCCAAAAGAAATGGCTTTAGATATCCAAGAAGAAATGGGTTGCTTGGAAACAGCCAAACCTAAAGACCTAGGATGAAAAGAAACAAAAAGCTATTCAGATTTACAAAAAGCTTTAGTCGTGTCCAAATAATATCTGAGTTGTCTATGCATATCCAAGGTGTGCAAAACCTTCTCACTAGCAGACTTCAGAGAAGGGAAAAAAACTGGGCAAATGAACAGACCATTAAGAGGCAGCTCATTAACCGCCTTGGGCATAAAAGAAGGATTAGTACAAAAGGACACCCTATCCTTATGGAAAACTAAAAAAGGAGGAACAGCCATAAGGGCTTGCAGCTCAGACACCCATCTGACAGAAGTAAGGGCCAAAAGAAGAACAGTCTTCCAAGAACAATGCTTTATGAAAGCTTAAGCAACAGGCTGAAAGGGAGCCTGAGTCAATTTTCCTAAAAGAAAATTAAGGTCCCAGAAGGAGGGGCAGGCTTCCTGGGAGGCCCTAATGTGAAAGATGCCTTTGAGAAACTGTTTGGCCTCAAATCTAGAGACTAAAGGGGAAGTCAAAGGCAGACAAGCAGAAACAGCGGATAGGTGGGCCTTAGAAAAAAATGCCAACCCAGCACACAAATAAGAGAGAACCGAAGGCACATCCACAGTGAGTGGATCCAGGTTATGAGAAAGACACGAAACAGAAAATCTCTTCCATTTGGATAAGTAAGATTTCCTATTTAGTGGGTTTCCTGGACTACTGTAGGATCCGAAACATCCCATCAGAAAAAAATATGTCTATAAGGGATCAAAACCCTATCACTGACAATGTCAATTGAAGAGTGGACAGGTGAGGATGGATGAGAGATCCCTTGTGTTGTGAATAGGTCCACCCTGTGAGGTAACTTGTGATGATTGCCCTTGGCAAGATGCAGAAGAAGAGGGAGCCAATGCTGTCTGGGCCAAAAGGGAGTCATCAGCAAGATTGTGGGAGCATCCTGTTTTAGGAAACCACAAAACACAACACCAACCAAGAAAATTGAATGAATGAACCACAAGTTGAAATTGAGGAAACAAGTATTTTACTATATAAAATACTCAGTAAAAAAATATACAAAAGTAAGCACTTTCGTAAGGCACACTGACCAAACTTCATTAGACAAGAAAAAGTAGCAACACAGTTCAGCATTTATATTACACTCACACCCTCCAGTTGATTAATCAAATCTTAAATACCCACATTTAATTGATAAGAAAGACAAATAATTTGATTAATCAATTGGAGGGTGTGGGTGTAATATAAATGCTGAACTGTGTTTTTACTTTTTATTGTTTGATGAAGTTTGGTCAGTGTGCTTTATGAAAGGGGTTACTTTTGTATATTTTTTTATCGAGTCTTTTATATAGTAAAATATTCAATGTTAAGTTGTCAATCTCGCCTTCATTCTTGCTGGATGGGTTCGGAGCCGATCCTTGGCTCCGACTCGGCCACTTACTAAAGCTCGAGAGCTAATTATACCAGCTCGAGGCAACCCTATATCCCATGATGCAAGGCGAAGACTACCCAGATCTTGTTTGCCGCTTTCGCTTGCGAGGTGCTTTTTTTACCAGCTCCAGGTAAGTTTCTTCAAATTCAGACTTTTAGTCTTATCCCTTTAGTTTTAGTCATCCTTGTTGTTGTGTGAACTTTTAACGATTGTTTTAACCCTATTCCCGTTAGTGTTCCCTATTTTTCTGGTTATTTATCCCTTCCCCTAAGTTAGGCCTTAAGCCTCCCCCTTTCCTATTTTTTTCTGTCAGGGATTCTGTGTGGTGTTTGAGTGTGTTTGTATCCCTGTTTCAATTTTTTATTATTGGATTGGGTGTTTATTGTGTGTGTGTATCTGTGTTTCTTTTTGACTTAGTGTTTCCTCGACACAGCTATGTCAAAGGACACAAAGGTCTCAGGCTTCAAGAAGTGTGACTCGTGCTGTCAGAAGATGTCTCTGACAGATGGTCACACTTCTTGTGTTTACTGCCTGGGACCTCTGCACCTGCAGGACTCTTGTGCTATCTGTCATGCTTTCAGCCCAAGAGTCCTGCAGGAGCGCAGAAATAAATTAATATTGAGGGGCTTATTAAAGCCTGAGAGCTCCCCGACTAAGTCGGCTCCGGGGAAGCCCTCTAAACCAGTTAAGCCTTCGGCTTCAGGTCCTAAGCCATCGGCTACTGGTTCTCCTTCAGTGTCGAGATTGGCTCCAGCCGGAGCCGATCCTTCTATTTTAGAAGTTACAGTATCGGCTCCATCCGGCGCCGATGCTGCTAAATTTGGGCACTCAGTGTCGGCTCCGGCTGGAGCCGACGTATTCTCGGCTCCTTCGGCTCCACCTATCTCAAAAAAGAGATCACGATCCCCCTCATTGGAATCGATACGTTCAGCTCCGAGATCACCCCTGCTCTCGGAGCGGAGCTATCGGAGCCGTTCTTCTCGGTCATCCAGGCTGTCCAATCACGACCTTGAGAGAGTGGTGAGTAGACTATTAAAGTCTCAGGCATTGGCCCAAATGCTCCATAGCCCGTCTCAACAGACGGTAGCTATCACATATCCACCTAACATTCCTCCTTCGTCTCTCTTATAGAGCTCGGAGCCGGAGCTCCTTGGAGCCGTGACTGTTGTGACTTCGGAGCCGATACCACCCCCCCTTTTGGCTGCATCGTCTTCTGCTCCGATTTCCTCCTTGAGGCCTTCATTGGAGGGATCCGGGCGTCTGGTCTCTCTCGTTGGCTCCGAGGGGGCGAGTGGCATCGGACCCTTGTCCGACCCCGTTCTCCCTCTCGGAGCTTTGGCGTTGGTGAGCTCAGCCCCGACATTGGCCTCGGAGCCGTCCCTGTCGGTGCGGCCTGGAGTTCCTATCTCTTCGGAGCGGGAGCCTTCTGGCCTCTCTGACGGGGGAGCCTTCGAGGTGATGAGGAGTGTAATAGCCCCTGGGCGTAGTCAACGGTCAGTTCCATCAGCTTCTCCCACTACAGTGCCTGCTGACGTCTCTTCCCACTCTCTTGCTCCCGGACCCAGAGATCCAACGCCTCAGGTTTTCCCATTGGGAATATCTTCCTCTTCCGAAGCTTCTCCTGATCCATCAGGTGAACCTCCGCGTAAGAGGACATGTAAGAGGAAACATTTAGACTCCCCCGAGTTTAGTACATCTGATACTGACTTGGATGAGTCGGAGGGATCCCCAAGGTCCCCCTCTGAGGATGTCTCTTTCTCAGACATCCTTGAACTCCTTACGCAGAGGGAGAACTGGCCTTCCCTTAATCCTTCCGAGGACGAGTCAGTATACCTAGAGGTGTTCGGGTCTTGACCCTCCACTCCTGGGTGTCTCCACCTTTCGACCCTCTTATGGACGTAGTGGCTCGGAAGGCATGGATGGCCCCGGATTCGGTGGAACCCATTCCTCTGAGGCCTTCTAAATTCATTATGGCCCCACCTGATAGGCAATATTTGACAAAAGGTGTCCCGGTTGATGCCATGGTGGTGGCTGCAGCCACCAAGAAGGAACTAGCTGATCCTTCAGTACCTGTCCATCCTCCTAACAAGGATTCTAGGACTATGGATAGGTACGGCAAGCAGATTTTTTCTTCAGCGACCTTTGCCATGCGATCGCTGAACTACTTGTGTCACTTCACCCGCCTTCAAGGAGATGTTCTTAAAGAATTGGGAGGAGTTTTACAGGATCCGTCAGCTGCTGGGTCTCAGGATAAGATTAACTCACAGCTAGGAATCCTAAACTCCATTGTTAACTCCTCCATGCGGCTCATTTCATATGCAGCCGATGGAGCGAGTAGGGCCGCAGGCACAGGAGTGGCTTTAAGGCGTCAATCCTGGATGCGGCTTTGTAATTTTGCAGATCCCTTCAAGGCGTCCTTCACAAACTCTCCCTTTGATGGCTCGACTTTGTTCGGACCTCAAGTGAAAGACACCTTGACTAGATGCGAACAAGATGGCAAGACTCTTTCTGCCGTAGGAGTCTGTTTCTCCACCCCTTCAAGACCTTACCCAAAAGGTCAGAAGGGAGGGAAAATGTGGTTCCGCAAATCTCAAGGAGTCACGCCTGATGCAAAAGGTCAGTTTACCCCCAGAGGCAGAGGGGGTAACAACAGCTGCCGCCCTAGAGGCAGAGGGGGTCCACAGAATCAGGGTAGCAGGGAGCCTCTCTCTGATAAAGCCTTCCAGCATCCCTGAGATGTTGCCCGATTGTCCACCTACGGAGGCAGTCGGGGGAAGATTATCGCTGTACCCCAAAGCCTGGCTTTCCCTTTCTCAAGACAAATGGGTACAGTTGATTCTATCCGAGGGTTACAAAATTCCCTTTATTCAAACAGTTCAGCAAAAGGGAACCCTTCCAGACGTTCCACCCGGTCTAAGGGAACTAGCAGTACCAGAGATTTCAAAACTGCTAGCAAAAAGAGCCATCTAGCCAGTCCCAGCAGACCAAATAGGATCCGGGATCTACTCAAGGTTCTTTTTAGTACCAAAAAAGACAGGGGACTGAAGACCAATATTAGATCTCAGCAAACTAAACAAGTTTGTAAAGAAAACAAGATTCCGGATGGTCATACTTCAGTCCATTCTACCCTTTCTGGGCAAGGACAATTGGATGTGCTCGTTAGATCTTCAGGATGCGTGCTATCACATAAAAATTCACAGGCGCTCCAGAAGGTTTCTCCGCTTTCGGCTGGGGACCAGTCACTTCCAATTCAGAGCCCTGCCATTTGGACTCACTACAGCCCCCAGAGTGTTCACCAAATGTATGGCAGTGGTTACGGCTCACCTGAGACGTCAAGGATTCCAGGTGTTTCCATAGCTAGACGACTGGCTCCTCACTGCCACCACCAGGCATCAACTTCTCCAAGCCAGAGATTACACCATTCACATTTGCAGAGGGGTAGGGATTTCTATAAATTTCGAAAAATCTGCTTTGTCGCCTTGTCAATCTATTACTTTTATAGGCGCCAAATTGGACACCGTACAACTTTCAACAAAATTAACAGACCAAAGGATCTTGGACATTCAAAATCACGTCCAGGTGATTCTTCTCAGCAACAAAATTCAGGCCAGATTTGCTCTGAAAGTATTGGGTCTTATGGCGGCCGCCATAACACTTCTTCCCCTTGCCCGCTTTTACATGCGTCTTCTACAATGGATGCTGTTCGCCCAATGGTCCTTTCAACAACTTCCCATGCGTCACAGGATCATAATAACTCCAATTTGCAAAAGGCATCTGACCTGGTGGATATCGTCCCCTCAAGTCCATCAGGGCAGACCCTTTGTTCCTCCCTCCGCCCGTCGCCACGGTTACACGGGACGCCGTCCTGATCGGGTGGGGGGGCATTATCAGGGCAGGATGGTCCATGGCACTTGGCAACCTTTCGAATGCCACCTGCACATAAATGTCCTGGAGATGAGAGCAGTGCTTTTAACGTTGCAAGCCCTCAATGACTCTCTTCCCCTGGGAACTATTGCAGTCCAAACGGACAATATGTCCGTAGTGTGGTATATCAACAAGCAGGGCGGAACCAAGTCCTATCCACTGTGTCGAGAGGCTCTCAGACTTTGGCAGTGGGCAATCTCTTCTCAGTGGTTTCTGATAGCAACGCATATCCCCGGGAAATCCAACATCATAGCGGACAGGTTGAGCAGAGCTATTCTCATGCCTCATGAGTTGTCTCTCAAACAATCTGTGACGGAAGAGATTTTTCAGAATTGGGGCCTTCCTTGCTGCGACCTTTTTGCTACACCTCAAAACAGCAAATGCCCCGACTTCTTGTCTCTCTTCCTCCTTCCAGGCCATCCCCCCAGAGATGCTCTAACCCAAGATTGGCCCCAGGGACTTCTTTATGCCTTTCCTCCCTTTCCTCTGATACCACAAGTAATTCAGAAAGCAACCGCCTTGAGAGCCAAGTTGATTCTCATTGCCCCTTATTGGCCTCGACAGATATGGTTTCCATTCCTACATCGTTATCTTTTGGTACAGCCATGGCATCTGGACCCGGTTCCAGATCTTCTGACCCACCAGTCGGGGCAGCTGCACCAATCCATACCTTCTCTCAACCTCTCTGCTTGGTTGCTCCGCTTCCATCCCTAGCCAGGCTTCCTATGATTTCTAATCCCGTCCGGAATATCATAGTAGCTTCCCTTAAATCTTTCACCAGAAGGATTTACACTAGTAAATGGCGACGTTTCTCCTTCTGGGCAAAAGCTAGGAATATAGACCCCTATACTGCTCCGATTCATTCGGTCTTGGACTTCCTAGCCGAGATTTTTCATTCAGGATCTTCTTCCTCCACAGTAAAAGTTCAGCTGGCAGCCATTTCAAATTTTCATATAGGCTTGTTGGACCACAACATTATGTCACATAAACTTTGCAAGGCATTCCTTAGAGGTATTTTTTTACTTAAACCTCCGATTAGAGACCCCCCACCACAGTGGGATCTAAATTTAATTTTAGCATCCTTGATTCTTCCCCCCCCTTTCGAACCTGCGGCTGCCTGTTCATTGAAATTTCTTTCTTGGAAGACACTCTTTCTAGTTGCCATTACTTCTGCCAGGAGAGTATCTGAGCTTCATGCCCTCTGCATTCGTCCTCCCTACTTAATCTTCCACAAAGACAGAGTTTCTCTAAGGACTAATCCGTCTTTCTTACCCAAAGTGGCATCGCAGACAAACTTAAATCAATCCATTGATCTTCCAGTTTTTTTCCCAAATTATTCTAATAGAGCAGAACAAAAACTACATTATCTTGATGTTCACTGCCAACTCAGATATTATCTGGACAGAACCAAACATTTTAGGAAATCTGATCAACTGTTTTTATCCTTTGCAGAGAACAGGAAAGGCCTTCCAGTATCCAAGGTAACTCTATCTAGATGGCTGTCTTCTGTGATTACTTGCATTTATCAGCTGAGAGGTAAAGAGTTGATTTCTAGGCCAAAAGCCCATTCTACCAGAGCTCTAGCTACATCTACAGCTTTTCAGGCTAGACTTCCAATAGACACTATTTGTGCAGCAGCCACATGGGCCTCTCCTCATACCTTTGTTTCACATTACAAATTAGACTTGGCCTCCAGAGACAGAGCGAATTTTGGTTCCACCGTTCTCAAGAGTCTGTTCCATTGAGCCACCCAGGATAGAGGTGCTAGGGGGGTCCCATCCAGCAAGAATGAAGGCGAGATTGACAACTTAACATTAAGAAGTTATGTACCTACCATAACGTTCCATGTTAGTTGTCTTCTCTCGCCTTCTTTCTTGCGTCCCGCCCACCATCCCCCTAGCCTGGTCAGACCGAGAAGATTGTGCCTCTTCCCTTAAGAGGCTTAATCCTTTTTTCTAGCTAATCAGCTTTCTAGTGTCACTAGATTAGGTTGATACTTTTTGGGGGATTATTATTATTATTATTACCTCTTCCTCCTCCTCTCCAGTTGGAGGAATATATTGCATAATTTCCTTAGCTACCAAACAAGATCTGGATAGTCTTCGCCTTGCATCATGGGATATAGGGTTGCCTCGAGCTGGTAAAATTAGCTCTCTAGCTTTAGTATGTGGCCGAGTCGGAGCCGAGGATCGGCTCCGAACCCATCCAGCAAGAAAGAAGGCGAGAGAAGACAACTAACATGGAACGTTATGGTAGGTACATAACTTCTTATTTCCTCAATTTCAGCTTGTGGTTCATTCATTCAAGCATCCTGTTTTATCTTGAACATGACTTTCAGAATGAGAGGGAGGGGAGGGGAGGGATGGCATAAATAAAGACTCCTTCCAAGAAAAAGAGAGGACATACCTTCCAGGCCAGAGGGCATAGGGCTGTGGCAGAAAACAGAGGAAGTTGTCTGCTCAGAGGGGAGGAAATTGATCCGCTTGAGGAATACCCCACTGGTAGACAATGTCCAGAAACGCATCCCTGTGAAGCATCCACTCATGATTGTGTTATGGAGCTGCTCAGAGAATCTGCCAGTATGTTCTGACATGAAGGAATGTAAACCGCCTGAGTGGTCACCTGAAACTGGATAGCAAGCTCCCAAACCTGAAGGGCTAACCCCCATAAGAATTAGAACCTTGTCCCCCTTGCTGGTTGACATATCACATTACCGTGGTATTGTCTGTGAGAATCTTGAGAGGCCCTGTAAAGCCTGAAGACCCAGGAAAATATCTCTCATCTCTTTGACATTGATGTGGTGTTCCTTTTGCTGAAGCAACCAAATGCCCTGCACCTTTAGAGCAGGAAGAAGAAGGTCCCCCATCCCATGTCCAGGGTACCTGTGCAAAGTTCCTGAGAGGGGAATGGAGGTTGAAAAGGAATCTCTGGGTTGAGGGGCAACTGATAAATCCAGAATCCACCACTAATGTTCCAGCTTGAGACATGGAAGAAGAGGGACTAGAAAATGTAAAGGATGAGAATGTTGATGCTAAACTGACTTTAGAAACCACTGGAGCTTTCTCATGTGGAACTTGGCTAGAGGGAGCATAGGAAGGGTGGAAGCCATGCAACCTAGAGCCCTCAGAAATTCTGTGCCTGTGATTGAAGCCAACGGAAGAAGGGATTGAAAGAAAGCAATGAGAGTCAAGGCCTTGGGAGGAGGCAGGGATGCCAGCATTGGAACAGTCTGTATCCCGCATCCCAGAAAAACATGATCGTGAGAAGGTGTCAGGAAAGATTTTTTGAAATGTATAGTAAACTCCAGGCTTTGCAGGATGGAAATGGTAAAGTGCAGATGCTGAAGTAAGATCTCTGGAGACGAGATCTAAATAAGCAGGTCGTCCAGATAGAGAAAGGCCGGTATATCCCTTAACCTGCAGAAAGCATTCACAGGAGCGAGGCATTTGGTGAAGACCCTCGGGGCAGTAGAGATTACAAAGGGTAGAGAAAGAACTGAAAATGCCAGGAAGCAACAGACCACTGTAAAAGTTTCCTGAAAAGGGGATGAATAGGAACGTGCAGACAAGCATCCTTGAGATCCAGCAAACTAGAAAAGCTTGAGGAAATAGCAGAGGAAACAGGGTTGACGTGACAGCATCCGAAAGGAAGGGACCTTCAAAAATGTGTTTATCTGAGAAAGATCCCAAATGGGTCTCCAGGTACCTTCTTTCCTATGGACCCAGAGCTTTCTGGAATAAAAACCTTCCCCCTTTGAGGAATTGGAACTTCCTGAATAGTTCCCTGAGCCAACAGGCCCTAAAGCACCTTTACAAAAAAAGGGCAGTTGTTTCTGAGGATGCTAAGGAATGCCCGGGGGGGGGGTGTGTGATTTCCAAGCCATGTAATAACCCTGGCAAATTATGGAAAGAACCCAGAAGTCTTGGGTGATTTTTAGCCAAATAGCAAGGGACAGAGACAGATGCAGAGAAAGAGGAATCTGATTGTGAAGAACAGGACAAGGGTAGTCAGCCAGCACCTGCTTTGTGAGGAAAATGAGGCTTTTGAGAAGAAGGAGTGTGGATAGCCTTAGCAAGGGAGCCCTTTTGCCACCTGTTTTACCTTTGGGGGAGGCTTATTACGTTAATTCCTCTGAAACTTGGGCACAGGGGAAATGAAAATATGCTTTAACTCCCATAAGGCCTTGCCCTTTTCTTGCAGAGACTTAAAACAACTCCACAACAGCAGCACCAAACAAATGTTTGTTATCCAGGGGAGAATCTGTCAGTTTAGCCTTGATATCATCAGGCAAAGGCTGACGTCTGAGCCAGGAATACCTCTTCAAAACAGATCCAAAAGCAGCAGCCCTAGAAAAAGCATCAGTTGCATCATAGCTGCATTTAATGGAATGGTGAGCTACTTGGGAGGACGTGCCTACCAAAGCAAGTGCAGAAGTCTTCCCCTCAGAATCAGGGAGTTCTGAAATAGCCTGACAGGCTTGATAGAGAACAGGCAGAATTAATCTAGTCATATGTGTCTGATAGTTAACAGCAATAAGGCCCAGGGCAGGAGAAATATACACTACCTTACCCAGTCTCTCCCTGGTTCTGCTGTCATTGTCAGAGGGAAGCAACTTAATGAAAGGCAATAATTTGGAGGTCTTGTTAGAAGCAACTGACACCACAGAGGGACACTTATAAAGTAAACTGCAGTCCTTAGGCAAATTAGAAAACCTGTCAGTTTTTTGGGAACGAGGGGTTGGGAATCAGGAGCATGAGAAGCAGTGGAAAAAGCATCCAGCAAGGCAGCAAGAACAGGAGGAACAGCAGAGGGTCTAGGAGACTCCATCTGCAGAAGCTCATAGTTCCTCTTCTGAATATCAGACACCTGAGCACAGTCCCATTTGAGAATTCCATCCTTCTA
Organism: Protopterus annectens; assembly: GCF_019279795.1. Classification (NCBI taxonomy): domain Eukaryota; kingdom Metazoa; phylum Chordata; order Ceratodontiformes; family Protopteridae; genus Protopterus; species Protopterus annectens. The sequence goes on along the minus strand of NC_056744.1, from coordinate 1,750,006,287 downwards.
GAAATAGTATCACCAAAGGAAATCACCTCAACGGGAGAGTTTGCACTGATAGACTTATCTTCCTTATAACCACAGTCAAGTGGCAAATGAATCTTTGCAATCTGACCCCAGAGAGGGTTCGCAGCTTAAATCTTTATATTCTTGCGATTTTTCAGTATCCGTTTCTTCCAGCCGAAGTGGTGTTAAAAGCTGTAGGATCCGTGGCAGACACTATCACTCTTCTTCACATGCAGGTTCTGCAGTGAACATTGGCAGTCCAGTGGTCCTTACTGGATCGGCCATTGACACATCTGATTTGCATAATGGCCATTGACACATCCGATTTGCATAAACGAGGTGTGCAGAAAGTCCCTCCTCTGGTGGCTATACTCTCAGTAGATAGTGAAGGGATTGTCCTTAGTTGTAGCCTCTCCCCAAGCCATGGTGACCGCAGATGCCTCCCGACTAGGGTGGGGGGGGGCATTGCTCGGGCAGGACAGTCCAAGGCACATGGTCCCTGAACGAAACCAATCTGCATATCAGTGTTCTGGAGATGAGGGTGGTCTTATTAGCGTTGCAAGCCCTTCATGCCTTTCTTCTTCTGGGAACTATTGCGATTCAGACAGACAATATGTCAGTGGTCGCATACATCAACAAACAGGGAGGAACCAGATCCTACCCCCTTTGTCGAGAGGCCATGAGAGTGTGGGAATGAGCGATCTCCATCAACCATTTTCTGACAGCAATGCACATTCCGGGTTGGTCCAATATAGTGGCGGACATATGGAGCAGTAATATCCTAATGCCTTACAAGTGGTCTCTGAATCCTTATGTAGCAGAGCAAATCTTCCTCGAGTGGGGTCGGCCTTGCTGTGATCTCTTCGCATCTCCTTCCAACATGAAGTCTTGCGAGTTTTTTGCTCTGATTCCCCCCTCAGGGGGACTCCTCCAGGGACACTCTGGTCCATGCTTGGCCTCCCGGTCTCCTTTATGCATATCCTCCCTTACCTCTCATGACAAAATTTTTACAGGAGGCTCGTCAGTTCGGGAGCAGAGTCATCCTCATTGCCCCATTCTGGCCTCGCCAAATCTGGTTTCCCTGTCTGTGGTTTCATCTGGCAGCTCATCCTTGGATCTTGGATCCGATCCCAGATCTTATTTCGCAAACATTTGGGATTCCCCTTCCAGACCTGCGCAATCTGAAGCTGACGGCTTGGCTGCTCCAGTTTCATTGATTGCCAGGACTCCCAGACTTTCTTCCCCTGTTAGATCTGTTCTGGTAGCAGCTCATAAGTTGTCTGCCAGAAAAGTTTATGATAATAAGTGGAAGCATTTTTCTAGCTGGGCTTCTCAGAGGGATTTAGATCCTTTTACTGCTCCAGTGCCAGCGGTTCTTGAATTTATAGCACACATTTTCCAGCAGAGTGCCAGTTCTTCTACAGTGAAAGTTCAACTGGCTGCCATTTCCAGTTTCCATGTAGGTGAAAACATGGGATGTAATGGGATCCTATCTCGCCTACATTCATAACTGATGGGTTCGGAGCCGATCCGTCAGCTCCGACTTGGCCACTATACACTAGAACGAAGTCTCTCATTGGCTGGGCTACCCCTTATCCCATAATGCACCACCCCTGCTTCCCAGATCTCGTTTGCCGCTTTTCAAGCTGGACGTGGTCTCGACTTGGCTGGAGCTAAGTGATTTTTTTCTTGACCTTTGGGTCGTTTTTGACTAGGGGTTGTGCCAGTATTTCAGCAAACAGCTGTTTTAACAGCTTTGTGAGCGTTTGTGTTTAGTTTCGTGAAAATTTAATTTTTAGTCTTTCTAGTTCGCGCTACTTGTGTACAGGGCAAGGCCCGTTTAAGTTAGAGGGCTCTTGCCCTTATTGTATGCTTATCTTTTGTTTTTCTTGTTGTGGTGTGACTGAATTAGTTTCGAGCTAAGCCTGTTTAAGTTAGAGGGCTTTAGCCCGCGTAGTTCTCTCTCTCTGTATTTTTTTTCACCTGTTGTGCCGGGCTAAGCCCGTTTAAGTTAGAGGGCTTTAGCCCATTTTTCCAGTTACTGCTCTTTGGCCTTATTGTAAGTTACGAAAAGTAATTGCAGAAGCACCAAAGCCCAATAAACTTCTTCTCTGAGTGGAATAAAGTACCTCTCCGTTTATATCAAATGTTCCTTTATTGCTGACCAACAAGTGAAAAATGCACAAAAAGTAAATCACTCCGTAGTAGAAAAATCCAAAGAGACAACCAAAAAAATAAATCAAGCGCTTTCACCCGTTACTATGACGGGCTTTCTCAAGATGCACTACTAAAAGCTCTGTGTGCTTATATACAATGTTTGTAAAACAATTAATCAATTAAAATAATTATAGCAATCAAAATAAATCAATTACAAGACAACAAATTCTTTCTTATTTAAAGCAATATCACATTCATAATGTTTGGCTCCATTGCGTTTTAATCAGAACATGTTTAGAACGCTTCCATCATATTAAATTTATTTCACTAATAATTATGCTTTCTACTCTTTTTAATTATGAATAATTTATGTTATGTGCGTAACTGTATGTAAGCCAAACTCAACCCTTACAGTTATTGTGAATGTTTATCTACGCTTGTAAATGCGTTCACCAAAAGTTTTTTTGTTTTTTTGTGTAAACAGGTTTCGCTAATATATTGATGTTAAGTTGTCAATCTCACCTTCATTCTTGCTTGATGGGTTCGGAGCCGATCCCTCGGCTAAGCTCGAGAGTCACTTTTACCAGCTCGAGGCAGCCCCATATCCCATGATGCAAGGCGGTAAGTACCCAGATCTGAGGTCTTCTTTACCAGCTCCTGGTAAGTTATTCACTTTTGTGAGATTTAAGCCCCTTTTAGTAAAAAAACCTTTTATTGATAGTTTTAAGTTTATTTTGTACCTTTTCTGACAGAAAATCCCTATCTCCTTTAATTTTGTTAGTCAAACTTTTCCCTATCCCATCCCCCCCCCTGTTAGGGTGTGTGTGTTGGTTTTATAGAATACCTTTTGGTATTTATTTAAGTTAATTTTGACTGGTGTGTGTGTGTGTGTTTTCAGCACCATGTCAAAGGAGAGGGTCTCAGGTTTTAAGAAGTGTGACTCGTGCTGTCAGAAGATGTCTCTGACAGACGGTCACACTTCTTGCCTGTATTGTCTGGGCCCTCTTCACCTGCAGGACTCCTGTGCTATTTGTCATTCCTTCAGCCAGAGAGTCCTGCAGGAGATTTAATAAGCTGATACTTAGGGGCCTTCTGCCGGAGGGCTCTCCGGCTAAGTCGGCTCCGCCAAACTCAGCTAAATCTTCCTAGGCCCAGACTTGTGTATCTAAGCCTGCGGCCTCGGCTCCGACTGCATTGAGTCGAGATCGCTCGGCTGGAGCCGATTCTGGCTTGACAGCCTTCGGCACCGAAGGCTATCGGTGCGGAAACTGTATTGACCACTACGATGTCGGCTCCGATCGGGTCCGACAGGCATGTGGCACAGGCAAACGTGTCTCCGACCGGCTCGCTCGGCCAACCGCTATTTGGTGGCTGTATCGGCTCTGGCTGGAGCCGATACATCGAGCTTCCTGTCGGCTCCGAGGTCGGCTCCGACAGGATCTATAGTATCGGCTCCGATGGCTCATTCCAGGAAGAGGTCGAGGTCTCCTTCCTTGGAGCCGATACTTTCGCTCGGCTTCACCTCTTCTAACGGAGCCATCGGAGCCGATCTTCAAGGTCGTCCAGGTTGTCAGATCATGACCTAGAGAGTGGTCAGTAGATTACTTAAGTCACAGGTACTGGCCCAAATGTTACAGTCCGTCTCAACAAGCGACTGTTGGTCCACACCGTTACAGTTCCTCCTTCAACTCTACCCCAGAGCTTGGAGTTGGAGTCTTCGGAATGGTTACTGCTACGGCTGGAGGACGGATACCCCTTCTGTTCCTTCAGCCTCTACTCTTATCTCCTCTTGAGACCTTCCTTAGAGGGATTCGGTGGTCAGGCTTCCATGGTCTCCTCCGAGGGGTGAGTGGCATCGGACCCTTGTCCGAACCTCTTCCCCTTGGAGCCTCGGCCTTGGTGAGCTCGGCTCCGACATCTGCCTCGGAGACTTCCCTTCGGTGGTCCCTGGAGTTCCCAGCTCTTGGGTTCTCTCGGACCTGCCTGGGAGGGGAGCATTCGAGGTGATGAAGAGTGTACTGGCCACTGGTATCAGTCAGCAGTCTGTTCCCGTAGCTCCTCCCTCTATAGTACCTGTTGACATCTCTGCCACTTCTCTTGCTACAGGACCCAGAGATCCTCCGCCTCAGGTTTCCCCATTGGGAATTTCCCCTCTTCCGAGGATTCTCCTGATGTTTCGGGAGATCCTCCTAGGAAGAGGACTTGTAAGAGGAAGCATGTAGACTCCCGAGTCTGTCACTTGGATACTGACTTTGATGAGTCAGAGGGATCCCCTAGATCCCCTCTGAGGATGTCTCCTTCTCAGACATCCTAGAACTTCTGAAACAGAGGGAAACTGGCCCACCAACAATCCCTCTGAGGATGAGTCAGTATACCTAGAGGCGTTTGGATCTCGGCCCTCCACCTCCTGGGTGTCTCTGCCTTCGACCCCTTATGCAGGTTATTGCAGGCGTGGGCAGCTCCTGACTCTGTAGAGCCAGTCCCTAGGAGGCCTTCAAAATTCATCACTGCCCGAGTGACAAACAGTTCCTTACTAAGGGTGTCCCCGCTGATGCCATGGTGGTGGCTGCCACCAAAAGGAACTTGCAGATCCTTCCGTGCCGTCCATCCTCCTAATAAGGACTCTAGGACCATGGATAGGCGGATGTTTTCCTCAGCGACCTTTGCTATGCTCGCTGAATTATCTTTGTCACTTCACCAGACTCCAGAGAGATATCCTGAAGGAGCTGGGAGAAGTAGTTCAGGATCCTACAGCTGCAGGGGCTCAAGAAAAATTGCTTCGCAGCTAGGAACCCTCAATTCCATTGCAAACTCCTCCATGCGCTAATATCTTATGCTGCGGATGGAGCAGTAGAGCGTACAGGTGTGGCTCTTAGACGCCAAGCCTGGATGCGGCTATGTGATTTTGCGGATCCCTTTAAGGCGTCCTTCACAAATTCTCCCTTTGATGGGTCAGCTTTGTTTGGCCCTCAGGTGAAGGAAACCTTGACCAGGTGCGAGCAGGACAGCAAGACTCTTTCTGCTGTTGGAGTCCGTTTTTCCACCCCCTTCGAGACCTTATCCCAAAGGACAGAAGGGTGGGAAAATGTGGTTCCGTAAATCCCAAGGAGTCATGCCGGATTCACGTGGTCAGTTTACCCCTAGAGGCAGAGGGGGTAACAACAACAGACGCCGCTCTAGAGGCAGAGGGGGTCCGAAGAACCAGGGAAACAGGGAGCCTCTCTCTGACAAGCCCTTTCAGCATCCCTGAGGTGTTGCCCGGCTGTCCTTCCTTGGAGGCAGTCGGGGGAAGATTATCACTGTACCCAGAAGCCTGGCATTCCCTCACTCAAGACAGATGGGTACAGTCGATCATATCCAAGGGTTACATAATTCCTTTCGAGGAAAGTCCTTCCCTCAAGTTCCCTTCCAGATGTACCACCGGTCTAAGGGAGATTGCAGAGTCAGAAATCAAAACTACTGCAAAAGAGCCATTCAGCCAGTTACAATAGACCATTCAGAGCCGGAATCTACTCAAGGTTCTTTTGGTCCCCAAAAGACGGGAGACTGGAGACCAATATTGGATCTCAGCAGACTCAACAAGTCTGTCAGGAAGACAAGATTCGAATGGTCACTCTTCAGTCAATTCTGCCCTTCTTACAGAAGGACAACTGGATGTGCTCAATAGATCTTCAGGATGCGTACTATCACATCAAAATTCACAGACGCCCAGGAGATTTCTCCGCTTCGGCTGGGGTCCAGTCATTTCCAGTTCAGAGCCCTGCCCTTTGGTCTCACTACAGCCCCCAGAGTGTTCACCAAATGCATGGCAGTGGTCACGGCTCACCTGAGACGTCAAGGATTCCAGGTGTTTCCGTATCTCGACGACTGGCTCCTGTCAGCCACCACCAGGCATCAGCTTATACAAGCCAGGGATTACACAATAGACCTTTGTTCTCATTTGGGCATCTCAACAACGAAAAGTCATCCTTATCGCCCTGCCAGTCTATTACCTTCATAGGCGCAAACTTAAACACTGTTCGGATGTCAGCTACCCTTACAGAACAAAGAGTTTCAGACATTCAGACTCATGTCAGGATCATTCTGGCCAGCAAGAAAATACAGGCCAGAATGGTTCTAAAGGTATTAGGTCTCATGGCTGCGGCCATTACTCTTCTTCCCTGGCTCGATTCTACATGCCTTCTTCAGTGGATGCTGTTCACACAGTGGTCATACCAGCAACTTCCAATGCCACCAGATTCTGGTGACACAGACATGCAAAGAGCATCTTGCTTGGTGGATCACATCGTCTCAGGTTCACCAAGGCAGGTACTTTGTACCCCATCCCCGATAGCCACTGTCACCACGGATGCCTCCCTGATCGGGTGGGGGGGTCATTATCAGGGCAGGATGGTTAATGGGACGTGGCAGCTGTTCGAGTACCATCTGCACATAAATGTCCTGGAGATGAGAGCAGTGCTTTTAACGTTGCAAGCCCTCAACGACTTTCTTCCCGTAGGGACAATTGCAGTCCACACAGACAACATGTCTGTAGTTTGGTATATCAACAAACAGGGCGGAACCAAGTCCTACCCCTTGTGTCGAGAAGCGCTCAGACTATGGCAATGGGCGATCTCCTCTCATCGGTTTCTGGTAGCAACGCATATCCCTGGGAAAACCAACATTATAGCGGACAGATTGAGCAGAGCTATCCTCATGCCTCACGAGTGGTCTCTCAAGCAATCTATAGCGGAAGAGATTTTTCTGGAATGGGGTCGCCATGTTGCGATCTTTTGCTACTCCCCAAAACAGCAAATGTCCAGACTTCTTCAGCCTCTTCCCTCTATCAGGCCATCCCCAGAGACGCTCTGACCCAGGATTGGCCCCAGGGACTTCTTTATGCCTTCCCTCCATTTCCTCTGATCCCTCAGGTGATCCAGAAAGCTACCGTTTTGAGAGCCAAATTGATTCTCATTGCCCCTTACTGGCCTCGACAAGTTTGGTTCCCGTTCCTCCATCATCACCTTTTGGTGCAGCCGTGGCATCTGGACCCAGTGCCAGACCTTCTGATTCACCAATCGGGTCAGCTGCACCGGTCAATCCCTTCTCTCAACCTCACAGCATGGTTGCTCCACTTCCTTCCTTAGCCAGGCTTCCTTTGATCTCTAACCCTGTTAGAGACATCATAGTAGCTTCGTTAAAATCCTCTACCAGGAGGATTTACACAAGCAAATGGAAACGTTTCTCTTATTGGGCTAAAGCCAAGAATATCGATCCCTTCACTGCCCCAGTTCAGGCAGTTTTGGACTTCTTAGCAGAGATTTTTCATGCAGGCTCCTCTTCTTCCACAGTCAGAGTTCAATTGGCTGCTATTTCCAATTTTCATGTCGGGATAGCAGATCATAATATTATGTCCCATAGGCTCTGCAGGGCCTTCTTGAAAGGAATTTTCCTACTAAAGCCTCCAATCAGGAATCCTCCTCCTCAGTGGGATCTAAATTTAGTGCTGACATCCTTGATTCTTCCCCCCTTTGAGCCAGCTGTTTCTTGTTCCCTGAAACATCTTTCTTGGAAAACTTTATTCCTAGTGGCTATTACATCTGCCAGGAGGGTGTCTGAACTTCATGCTCTTTCGGTTCGACCCCCCTATTTGGTTTTTCACAAAGACAGAGTATCTTTGAGAACTAATCCAACCTTTTTACCTAAGGTCGCTTCAAAGAACAATTTGAATCAATCCATTGATCTCCCTGTATTTTTCCCAAACTATTCAGATAGAGCTGAACAAAAGCTACATTATCTTGATGTCCACCGTCAACTTAGATATTATTTGGACAGAACAAAAAAATTTAGAAAATCTGATCAACTTTTTGTTTCCTATGCGGATAATAAAAAAGGCCTTCCTGTTTCTAAAGTGACCTTGTCCAGATGGCTTTCTTCGGTCATCTCGAAATTTATACGCTCAGGGGAAAACAGCTGTGCTCAAAACCTAAAGCACATTCAACTAGGAGCTTAGCTACTTCTATAGCCTTTCAAGCTAGACTTCCTTTGGACACTATTTGTGCAGCGGCCACTTGGGCTACTCCTCACACTTTTGTTTCCCATTACAAATTGGACTTGGCCTCCAGGGACAGAGCCAGTTTTGGCTCTACAGTCCTCAAGAGTTTGTTCCATTGAGCCACCCAGGATAGAGGTGCTAGGGACGCGGTCCCATCAAGCAAGAATGAAGGCGAGATTGACAACTTAACATTAAGAAGTTATGTACCTACCATAACGTTCCATGTTAGTTGTCTTCTCGCCTTCTTTCTGACCCTCCCTCCTTCCCCCTGGCCTGGACAAACCTTGTATAAGAAACTGTTATGCTGAAGACCATTCAGACTTGGTCCTTCTTCCATCTGTAATTTTTCTTTCTTCCTTTGGGAAGTATTTTATGCTTGGTGCTATTGCCCTTTGTCAGCAAACGAGATCTGGGTACTTACCGCCTTGCATCATGGGATATGGGGCTGCCTCGAGCTGGTAAAAGTGACTCTCGAGCTTAGCAGTGCAGTCGGAGCCGAGGGATCGGCTCCGAATCCATCAAGCAAGAAAGAAGGCGAGAGAAGACAACTAACATGGAACGTTATGGTAGGTACATAACTTCTTATTCACAGCTACTATGTTTTTGCCAAAAAAACTTAAGAACAATTTATTTGTACAAAAAAAGTTAAAATAATAGGTTGAATTATTTAATGAATACACACTTTGTATTTATTATACTCAGTGACTTCACAGATGAGGTTTCACCCAATTTTAATGCAATAGTGCATATTTTTGTTAAGGGGGCTAAAACTTTTTATTAATAGGTGAGATGCATTACAAGGGAAGAATTATTGTCCCATATGATTAAATAATTATATTTATACTCTCTTAATCTATTTTATATTTGATTGTATTTCATTTTATTTTAAATTCTTGATCCATTCCCAATGAATTTTTAATTAAATTATAATTAATTGATAGTATTTTTATGAACAAACAATACCCATTAATATCTATAACAATATTTATAACACTGAGGTGATTTTTTATATGCTAATTTAATATTTAACACACATTTAATATTTATTAATTAACAATTATTAACTACAGTTAATTCCACATAATATAATATTTATTTACATATTTATTTTATTCATTTTTTAACTGATTTGTTAGATTTAAGGTTAATAGTATTTATTATGTTTTTAGTACAAACGTTGTTTACTGTGAGAACAATACAGTAGTCCTGAAACAACATTATATTTAACGGAGTTGGATAACATACCTCCTGGTTAGAAAATAACAAATAATTCAGCTGCAAGTTCTTAATTTAAAATTTTAACTTATTTTTATTAAAATTCAATGATTAAAACTTAAGGAATAATAATAATTATTAGTTCAGTATATTAACATTATACGAACATTTTGCATTTCCTTTATGGCTCTATTTTGTAAGAACAAACATCTAGATGATAACGCAACCGCGTTGGCAGGTTAAAACACACAGCAACCGTGAAAATGTTAGTATTCAGTTCTTTGCAGAGTGCTCGGTGTATTCACAGGTAACACGGGGAAACTGGTGGAGAAAGGACGAAAGTTTCCTTGATTCCAAGTACAGTCACGAAGTGTTTTTTTGGCAAAAATATAGTAGCTGTGAACAATATATTAGCGAAACCTGTTTACATAAAAAAACTTTTGGTGAACACATTTACAAGCGTAGATAAACATTCACAATAACTGTAAGGGTTGAGTTTGGCTTACATACAGTTACGCACATAACATAAATTATTCATAATTAAAAAGAGTAGAAAGCATAATTATTAGTGAAATAAATTTAATATGATGGAAGCGTTCTAAACATGTTCTGATTAAAACGCAATGGAGCCAAACATTATGAATGTGATATTGCTTTAAATAAGAAAGAATTTGTTGTCTTGTAATTGATTTATTTTGATTGCTATAATTATTTTAATTGATTAATTGTTTTACAAACATTGTATATAAGCACACAGAGCTTTTAGTAGTGCATCTTGAGAAAGCCCGTCATAGTAACGGGTGAAAGCGCTTGATTTATTTTTTTTGGTTGTCTCTTTGGATTTTTCTACTACGGAGTGATTTACTTTTTGTGCATTTTTCACTTGTTGGTCAGCAATAAAGGAACATTTGATATAAACGGAGAGGTACTTTATTCCACTCAGAGAAGAAGTTTATTGGGCTTTGGTGCTTCTGCAATTACTTTTCGTTGCTTATTGGGACCTAGTTCGTGTTTCAGTGTTTGGTGCTTATTGTAAGTTACCTGTATTTTTCTTGTCAGTATGTCCAAGGAACAAAAGTCAGGTTTCAAAAAATGTGCAAAATGTAATTATAAGATGTCTATTATGGACAGCCATGCTGTCTGCGTGTACTGTTTAGGGCCCAAACATTTACAAGATACCTGTAGTGTGTGTCATGCTTTCTCTTCCAGGGTTCTCCAGGAGAGAAAAACAAATTGATTCTAAGGGGTCTGATTAAGCCTTCCTTTGAAGAAGCTTTAGCTTCTTCCCCAGCTTCCAAAAAGAAGAGATCGTCGGCTCTGACCAGTCCATCGGACCCGACTCCTAAGATGCATAGATTGTCGGCTCCGACCAGTCCGTCGGACCTGACAACTAAGAAACAAGGCTCGACGTCTTCTTCCTCGGCTCCAATGGCTTCGGAGCCGATGGCTGAATGGTCTGCCTCAGTGCTTCTCCCCTCGGCTCCATTGGTTTCGGAGCCGCAGGTGAGTGCATCGAGAGGCCAATCACCTTCCTCGGCTCCCTTGATCTCGGAGCCGTTGGAGGTGTGCAGCTCAGACTCTTCCCCCTCGGCTCCGGAGCCTCCTTCGGCGCCGACACTGTTGCAGCCGGTCCCGGTCTCGGCTCCGATAGTGCTGGAACCTTTTCGGAGCCAGTCCCCTGCTTTATCGGAGCCGAGGCAGAAGTCTTCTCGGCCCCAATCTGTTTCCTCCAAATCCTCTAGGTTATCTGATTCGGATTTGGATAGGGTTATCCAGAGGCTATTCCAGTCCCCAGCCTTTACTAAAATGATCTCGGCTCCGGCCCATGCGGCTTCGGAGCCGACTCCACCTCCCATACACTTGATTCCTCCTCCGACCCCCTTGGAGCCGTTGGAGTTGGTGCAGGTAGAACAGAGCGGAATCGTCCAGTCGGAGCAGGGACCCCCTCGGAGTTTTTCTGCTCCGACTTTCATTCCTACCCTGTCCTCGGTGTCAGGGTTTGGTACCAGGTCTTCCTTGGCAGGGGCCGAGGGCAACACTGTAGAGCTCGCCTCTTCGATGCCCAGTCTTCCCCTTGGAGCATCTGCCGCAGGCATTCCCGGTACCTCCGTGGTCTCTCAGCAAGTGCCCTCTGCGGAGTCTGGAGGGCCTGCTTTTGAGGCCAAGAGGAGTGCGCTGGCCATGACCTTGCCGGTTCAGCAGGTTTCTACCTCTCCATCCCAAGTTCTGGGTAGTGGTGCCTCTGGAGACATTCTTTCCCATGACAGTGGGGCCCCAGGGCCTGAGGATACCCCCTTGGGGGGTTCCCTTCTTCCGGGGGGTCCGTCTGAGTCTTCTTCGGATCAACCCCCAAGGAAGAAACTGTGTAAGAGGAAGCACGTTGATTCCCAAGATGAATCCGTCACTTCAGATACTGACCTCGAGGATGCGGAGGGGTCCCCTAAATCGTCCTCAGATGACGTCTCTTTCTCAGATATCCTTGAGATTTTGAGACAGAGAGGCGATTGGCAATCCAAAGCCCTTACCGCTGAGGAGTCAGTTTTCCTCAAGGCCTTCGGGGCCCAGCCCTCCTCCTCCTGGGTGTCTCCACCCTTCGATGAGCTATTGGACCTAATCTCTCGGAGGGTGTGGGAACATCCTGACACGGCGGAATCGGTGCCTGCCAGGCCCAATAAGTTCCTTTCAGCTCCCCCCAGAAGGAATTCCTTACTAAGGGCGTTGCAGTTGATGCTATGGTGGTGGCATCTGCCACTCAGCAGGACGTGGCAGAGGCTTCGATGTCTATTCATCCTCCTAATAAGGATTCTAGGAGCATGGATAGGTACGGGAAGTGTACCCTTTCTTCAGCGACCTTTACCATGCGGTCGCTGAACTATCTTTGTCACTTTACAAGGCTCCAAAGGGACCTCCTCAAGAAGTTAGGAGAGTCCCTTGTGGGTAACCTTCCTGAGGCGTTAGCACAGACTGTAGGCGCCCAGATGACTACCCTAACTTCTATTGTTAACTCATCAATTAGGCTCATTTCCTATGCAGCCGAGGGGGCGAGTAGAGCAGCGGGCACAGGAGTGGCTCTTAGGAGACAAGCCTGGCTACGCTTGTGTCCATTCGCGGAGGCCTTTAAGTCTTCCTTCGCCGACGCCCCCTTTGATGGGTCTTCCTTGTTTGGACCCAAGGTGAAGGGCATGCTTACTCGGTGCGAGCAGGAGGGAAAGACCTTGACTGCTGTTGGGGCCCATTTTTCCGCTCCCTCTAGACCTTATCCCAAGGGCCAGAGAGGAGGGAAAATGTGGTTCAGGAAACCCCAAAAGGTTTTCTGTACTCCACCGAGTGATTCCCCCCTCCAGAGGCAGGGGGGGAGAATTCAGGAAGACGCCGCCCTAGAGGTGGCAGAGGCCCCCGTAACTCTGCAGACTGCAACTCCTTTCGTGGTTCCTCCTACCCTCAACGGCCCTAGGATGTGGCCCGGCTGTGCTTCTCAGGAGCCGGTCGGGGGTCATTTTGCGAAACACCCACAGGCTTGGGAATCAATAACCAAGGATCAGTGGGTGCTTCGCATTGTAACCGGAGGTTACCTCATCCCCTTTTTCAAGCCCCCTCCTCCTACAAGGAGAATCCCGGACGTGCCACCCAGTCAATGGGATCTGGCAGCCGTAGAAGTTTCAAAGCTGCTAAGCAAAGGGGTCATCCAGCCTGTCCCCGCCGACCAGATCGGATCAGGAACTTACTCAAGATTATTTTTGGTGCCAAAAAAGACAGGGGACGTAAGGCCCATTTTGGACCTCAGCCTTTTGAATCGTTTTGTGAAGAAGTCCAAGTTCCGGATGGTCACCCTTCAGTCCATTCTCCCGTTATTGGAGAAGGATGTCTGGATGTGCTCCATAGACCTCAAGGACGCTTACTATCACATATTGATAAGTCAGGAGTCCAGGAGTTATTTACACTTCCGCCTAGGAACCAGTCATTTCCAGTTTTGTGCACTGCCCTTTGGTCTCACCACAGCCCCCAGGGTGTTTACCAAGTGTCTGGCAGTGGTGACAGCTCACTTGAGAAGTCTCGGATTCCAGGTATCTCCCTATCTCGACGACTGGCTCCTCACTGCCACCTCCAAGCATCTACTGATTCGAGCACTGACGGCCACAGTAACCTTGGGTCTCTCGCTAGGAATCACTTTCAATTGGAAAAAATCTGTGCTGCGGCCATCTCAGCGTATCACCTTTATAGGCGCAGAGTTAGACACAAAAAGGATGCGGGCATTTTTGCCATCAGAGAGAATTCAGATTCTACAATCACAGGTTCTAAATTTGTTACCCAAATCTCGAGTTCCTGCCAGACAGATTCTTCAGTTATTGGGTTCGATGGCTGCAACTATCCTCCTAGTACCGTTAGCCAGGCTGCATATGCGGGTGCTGCAATGGCTATTATTGGTTCAATGGTCATACCAAGAACTCCCCCTGAACCACCTAGTTCTGATTACGGACAGTTGTCGTCGGGACCTCCATTGGTGGCTATGTCGGTCCAACCTGGACCGGGGGCGTCCTTTCGCCCTTCAGCCCCCTGTTGCCACAGTGACCACGGACGCCTCCCAGATAGGGTGGGGGGCGTCATTATCTGGACAGGTCTGTCCAAGGCACTTGGCAGGATTGCGAAGCGCACCTTCACATCAATATCCTGGAAATGAGAGTGGTGCTTCTGGTTTTACAAGCACTTCATCATGCTCTCCCCCAAGGTACTATTGCTATTCTATCCGACAACATGTCGGTAGTTTGGCACATAAACAAGCAGGGCGGAACCAGGTCCTACCCCCTTTGCAGGGAGGCCATGAGAGTATGGCGCTGGGCCATAGCCTCTCGACATTTCTTAGTAGCCACGCACATTCCGGGAAAAGACAATGTGATTGCAGACAGGCTCAGCAGGACCCTCCTGTTGCCCCACGAGTGGTCCCTCAACAACAGAGTGGCTGCGCAGATCTTCGCCAAATGGGGCCTCCTTTGTTGCGACTTGTTCGCCAGCCCCAACAATGCGAAGTGCAGAGAGTTCTTCACTCTGACACCCTCTCAGGGACAGTCTCCCAGGGACGCTCTAGCCCACAATTGGCCCCCGGGTCTGCTTTATGCCTTCCCCCTGATTCCCCTTCTCCCGAGGGTGATTCAGAAGGCTCTTCATGTCGGGTGCCACATGATTTTGGTCGTTGGTTCCCATTTCTTCAGAAGTATACAGTACAGGGCCCTTGGATTCTGGACCCAGTGCCGGATCTGTTATCCAATCCATCGGGACTCTCTCATCCGTCCCTCCGGTCGCTGCGACTGGCTGCTTGGTTACTCCACTTCCATCCTTAGTTAGAGATCTTTCTCTTTCTTCGGAAGTGATGCACATCTTGTCTTCTTCCCACAAGCCGTCTACAGTTAAGCTGTATTCCAGCAAATGGAAAAGTTTTTTTTGTTTGGCCCAGCAGCAAGGCATTGATCCTTTTACGGCCCCAGTTCCGCAGGTCTTGGAATTTCTAGCTTCATTGTTTCATTCTGGCTCTTCAGTCTCCACACTTAAAGTTCAACTGGCGGGCTATATCTAATTTTCATGTTGCTATAGAGCCTTCTTTAATGGCTAACAGACTTTGCAAGTCCTTTCTTAAGGGAGCCTGGCTCCTCAGGCCTCCTATGGCTCATCCCGTACCCCCTTGGGACTTAAATTTGGTTCTAGCCTCCTTAACTGCCCGTCCCTTTGAGCCGGCAGCCACTTGTGATATAAAATTCCTGTCGTGGAAAACTGATTTTCTAGTGGCAATAACTTCTGCTAAGCATGTTTCAGAGCTTCAGGCTCTCTGTTCTTCCCCTCCTTATTTGATCTTTCACAAAGACAGAATTTCCCTTAGATTGAATCCATCCTTTTTGCCTAAGGTAGCATCCCCTTTATGCATTCAGCAATCATTGGAGCTCCCAGTGTTCTTTCCAAATTTTTCTAATAGAGCAGAATTTTCCTTCCACCAGTTGGATGTTCACAGGCAACTGCGTTTTTACTTGGATAGGACCACTCAGACTCGAAAATCTGACCAACTGTTTGTGTCCTTTGCAGAGAATAGGTTAGGTCTTCCAGTTGCCAAAGCCACAATTGCCAAATGGATTAAGGATTGCATCTCTTTCATTTATTCCCAGTCAGGCAGAGAGTTGCCTTTCCCAATCAAAGCTCATTCTACCAGGGCTATGGCCACCTCTGTAGCTTTACATTCCAAAGTTTCAATAGATGATATTTGTGTGGCTGCTACTTGGTCTTCTCCACACACCTTCATTTCTCATTACAAGCTTGATGTGGCTTCCCGAGGCAGAGCTTCATTTGGTTCCGCAGTTCTCAGGAGTGTGTTCCAGTGAGCCACCCGGGGTTTTTAGGTGCTAGGGACGCTGTCCTATCAGTTATGAATGTAAGCGAGATAGGATCCCATTACATCTTTTAGTTATGTACTTACCATAACTTTGGATGTATGGGATCCATCTCGCCTACATTCATACATACTCACCCTCCTTCCCCCTACCTTTTGGATTTGGAGGAAACATTGGTCTTGCTGAGCTCTCCTCTGGAAGGGCTCTAGTTTTGTTACAGTTATTGGTATGTGTTCTGTACCTGTATGTATGTATGAAAGCGAACAAACAAGATCTGGGGAAGCAGGGGTGGTGTATTATGGGATAAGGGGTAGCCCAGCCAATGAGAGACTTCGTTCTAGTGTATAGTGGCTGAGTCGGAGCCGACGGATCGGCTCCGAACCCATCAGTTATGAATGTAGGCGAGATGGATCCCATACATCCAAAGTTATGGTAAGTACATAACTAAAAGATCTTTAGCTTCCTCTAGACTCTGCAATACCTTTATTAAAGGTACCTTTCTTTTAAGGCTTCCGGTTAAGGACCCTACTCCTCCTTGGGACCTTACCTTAGTTTTACAGGCGTTTGTTGCTCCACCCTGTGAGGTGGCTGCCTCTGTGGACTTGAAATTTTTGTCTTGGAAAACGGCTTTCTTAGTGGCTATCACCTCTGCTAGGAGAGTGTTAGAACTTTAAGCATTTTTTGTTAAACCTCCTTATATGATTTTTCATAAAGACAGGGTCTCACTTCGGACTAATCCTTTTTTTTTGCCTAAAGTTTCTTCAGAAAAAAAATATCAATCAATCAGTCAATCAATCTACTTGTCTTTTTTCCAAATTTTCAGAACAGGGCGGAATATAAACTACATTTGTTAGATGGGCGTAGGCAGTTACGTTTCTTCTTACACAGGACTAGGCCCTTTCGCAAGTCTGACCAATTATTTGTGTCCCTTGCTAGACCTTTTCTAGGCAGACCAGTTTCCAAGGTGACAATTGCCAAGTGGATTTCCCTTTGCATTTTGCAGTTTTACAAAGATAAAGGTATGCCTCTTCCGGGGAGGGTTCATGCCCATTCTACCAGGTCCATGGCTACGTCAACTGCTTTTTGGTCCAGAGTATCCTTGGACGATATTTGTTCAGTGGCTACTTGGTCCTCATCTCATATTTTCATTTCTCATTATAAATTGGACATGGTTTCCACAGGGAGAGCATCCTTTGACTCAGTGGTGCTCCGGAATATCCTTCCATGAGGGCCTCCCAAGGTTAGGGCAGCTGGGGACTCTGTCCCACAGGTTAATGAGAAATTAAGTCTAATTACTTGAGATAAAGAAGTTATGTACTTGCAATAACGTGCCAACTGAATACTTAGACTTCATTTGTTATCAACCTCCCTCCCTCCTTCCCTCTGGCCTTGTTATTGGGTTCTTTCACCTGAGTAACTAAGAGATAGTACCCTTACGGCCCTCTTGCTTTTACTTGTGGGTCAGGTATTGCTAATCGGGCTGATGTGTTGGGTGGCAAACTCGATCTGAGGGAAGGAAGGAGATGCAGTGGTATTATGGGTAAGGGGAGGAACATGGAGCGCGGATCTGATGCTGGTGAAACTGCCATCTCGGATCCGGTCCAGGTCTGAAGCCCACAGGTTGATGACAAATGAAGTCTAACTACTCAGATGGAACTTTATGGTAAGTACATAAATTCTGTTTTTATTTAATACAGGGTTGTAGCTAAAAAAGCTTTTCTGGTCTGCCCTGCCTAATTGTAAAATTATTTAAAAAAAAATAAATGAATTAAAAAAATTTGCATACTGTTTATCAAGGCAAATGGCATGATTCTACACAGTAGGTTAGTGAATCCATTGCAAACACCTAGATTGGATCGTAGGGTGGCATGACCGGGCCTTAGGCTAAGGATGGTTTTAGTAAGTGGAATTCATTTGCATGAAAGGATGGTGATGAGTGGGGCAGCACAGGGTTAGTACTGGGGCCAGCTGTAGTTAATGTATTTAGACTTAATATGTCAGAAAAAAATGTTTGTTTTTGCTGGTAACTCAAAGATATACAAGACGGCTGATGGAGATCTTTAGAAAATCTGAGATGGGACTTGGAAACAATTGGCAGACCTGTCTAAAACATGTCACTTAAATTTAATGCAGAACTGGAAAATAATGACTCTGAAGCGTAATACCCAAGGAAAGAGTGAACAAAGAGCAGGAAAACAGTAGCAACAACAAAAGTGACTAAAGGGTTCCTGATGCTAATGATGAGGTTAATCAATTGGGAACATAAAGTTTTATTTGATGCATTGTTGAGTTCATTAATATCAAACCATAAACAATGAACTGAAGTAAAGAGAGTATAGGTTTGCTATGATTTGTGTAGTTTAGTAATTTGATATTGTGGTGCTGTCTTTTCCCTGGATTTTATTGCCCTGGATGTTGGGCAGCACCAACTTTGTTGATTATCTCTATTTAGTGAACTCGTGGAACAGTTTGAGCTGTTTAATGTTAACAGTCAAGTGCTGCAGACAGTTGTGTGGGCAGAGTTTTTTATTAGCTTGATGTGTGCCTTTTCTTTACAGTTATGTGAGCCTGGAGTCAGTATATTCAAGTAAGGGATATAGGGATGAAACTCCACTTCTGGGTACACTGGAACACCTTTATACATGTGTGTGTGTGTGTAGATATTTTGGATGTTTTGGTATTTATTGACTTGTTTGTTTTATCATAGATCTAATCAGATGACCTAAATTAAAGCAAATAGTAAATAAAAATATTAAGACTAGCAGAGTACTGCAATACATTAACAGCATGCATCATTAATAGATTCCACTTTTTTCTTAATAGGAGTTACTGAATCCTCATGTGTAGTTCTGGCAACTTCATTTTGGCATGGATATAAAAAGGACAAAAACAGTTCAGCAGAGGAATAAAGAAATCCTGCATTGCTCTTGGACTCTATGTAAAAAGGGAATGCAGAAGAGCTTAATATGTGTAGTCTTGGAAGAAACAGAGTGATATAATGGAAACAGAGATATAGATATAATAGCAACATTCAAGTAAGTGAAGGGAATCCTTTATTCCAGTGATACAATCCCAAGCGGAAACTCATGCAAAAACTTTGTAAGTATTTAACAAATTCATCAAATAAAGTAATTCTGTGCTCCTTTATTATCTTCTTTTTGCATCAGATATTGTGCAGTGATTCAGAAAAAGAGTTTAATTTTATGCTTATTATTCTGGAGAACTACATTTAGCAAGTGTGTATTTATTTGCTGAACCATTTAAACACTTTTGTATGTTTTGTTATTTGGCCCATGCTTTGGCTGGAAAAAGTTCCCTTAGCAATCTTTTAACCAGATGGGAATAAAAACAACTTATTGCTACCACCCCCTGGTTATTTGTCTGTATCACAGGGTGCATAGTGGACTACTTTATTTCTGTGTTATCTATTACTTTTTTTTCTTTCTACTAAATATTGTAATTTACTGTGAAAAATATATTTCAAATTACATTTCATAACCTTATCACATTAAGATACTCAAAAGCATATTCGAGTGGTATATGTCACACAGTGGCAAAGTTTTATTTTCATAATGTTTAATTCTGTTGAAAGTCTGTCACTCTTGATACATTATCATGCTGGAGTGCCTTACTACATTAAAAAAAGAAAAAAATCAGTGTTAGACATTGAGATATCTATGGATGTGTGTCACTTCAGTGCAGCAGTGCTATTGTTGTGCTAGCCATGATTCCAGAGTCCCAAAGCTTCAGTTAGTGCTAATGCAGTCCACTCCTTTTGTTTCTTTGGCATATAACCCACAATCTGTGCTTCGGTGGTTAGAGGGGGTCAGAGGAGGATAATTCTTTAGCCATGTACAATACAGTAATTGGGATCCTGAATCAAGTCATTATCCCTCTCAGCTGCTTTGAGTCATCATAATTATCTAACAAATTTTTCTTGTTTTCAAAAAAAAGATTTCTAAGGACATTGATACAGTTGTACTAAACACATTCTTGCACTCTAAAGCAGCAGAAAAGGTAGTCCTGATATTTCTTTGCACTTATGACATATCAGTTCTTCTTCATGTTCACTGAACAACTTTCAGCCTAAACCAATTTTGTACTTTAGTTCCTGTGGCACATTTCCCCTGGTAAGATCTTTTGTTGGTGCTCTAGAGACCTAAGTAAAAGAAATACAACATTACTTGTTTTGCATACGAAGGTATTATGCTCAGTACTTACCCCCCCCCCCCCACGCACACACACAAAACTGCAAACTGTTACAAGAGGAATCATTAGCAGAATGTACACTGACACTCAGGAAGTGTATATGCATATATATATATATATATATATATATATATATATATATATATATAGGAACACTTTATTATCCCGAAATTCTGAAATATCGAATTTCAGAATCCTGAGATTATAAAGCAGAACAAACCTCCGCAACCCCAGAAGCGCGAATTTCAAAATCCTGAAGTACGGAGATGTTGAAGTAGCGCTTCTGGCGTTGCCCTGTGTGACTGGATAGCTGGAAGTTCAGGTAAGTATTTATGTTTAAGGGTTTTGGTTAGGGGCTTTAGTGTGTATCAGTGTGTTTTGTTTCTGTGATGTGTGTGCGCGAGGGGAATGTAGCTTGTATGGTGGTATTTTCGTGTGTTTGTCTGTGTAGTGCGACCTTGGAGTTAGTATATTTATGTAGGGGGGGTGTAGGGGGGCATGCCCCCCTGCTTGTACGTAGTATAGAGTTTTGTGTTTGTGTGTGTGGGGAAGGTGTGTGCATGTGAATGTGTGTGGTGTATGGTTAGTGTAGGTCTCGCGATTTTGAAATTCACGCTTCTGGGGTTTCAGGATTTTAAGGTATTGGCTTTATGATCCTGAGATTCTGAAATTCGATCTTTCAGGATTTCGGGATTATAAAGTGAACCTATATATATATATATATATATATATATATATATATATATATGTGTGTGTGTGTGTGTGTGTGTGTGTGTGTGTGTGCCTGTGTCTGTGTGTGTGTGTGTGTGTGTATGGCAAACATGACACTACCCTGCACATATGATTTTGTTTATACTGTATATAAATAAAGGCTAGGCTGGTCTCTTTTTCTCTGAACCAGCATTGTTACCTTAATCCTCCACCTTGGAGCCTGCTCACAGAATACTATTATCAGCAGTGATAGGCAACATTTCTTATAGCCAGTGGGCAAATAGCAAGAGTAACTGATGAGTGGAGAATTGGGTGTCAGGAAGGATAGACATCTGTCAAACACAGCACTTTACTCATTAACACCTAGACTGAGTGGAATTTCACAACTCCAGACACCTGAAGATTTCCTTCCTGGCTAGGTAGCTCATGAGGGTGCAGTTTTGCAACTTATCTGTAAAAAAATGTATCTATCTTGAAGTTAAAATGCAAACCATTTTCAGCATACATTCTTCTTCACAATGGTGCTGTAGATATGGCTGGTAGATGTAATAGTGACATCTTTATTGAAGAAGTAATTTAATACATATTTTTAATTATGATAATTGTACAAACAACTATTAGTAGCTCTGTAACCATAGCTGATCTTTGTTGCAAGGAAGTTTTGTAGGTGTCACTCCATTTTTGAGATATATGCATAATTATAACCGTATGCATATTTCATACTTAATTATCAAATAAATGTAAATATCTGAAAAGCACATAATGGTGACCTCTTTATTGAAGTAGTTATTTAATACATATTTTTAATTATGATAATTATACAAAGAGTTATTAGTAGCTCTCTAACCATAGCTGATCTTCAGTTTGTTACAAAGAAATTGTGTAGATGTCACTCCATTTTTGAAATGTCTGCATAATTATGGTCTGTATGCATATTTGCATATTTCATTATCAAATAAATGTAAATATCATTGCCACTTACACACAGCTACCAGTGCAGATTTTTTTTCAGTAGTGTACATGCGTTTATTTGATACCATGGATTACATGTGAACACCTTCTGGTTCAAGTTATTAATACAATTAATAACATATGGCTTATAGTTGTAATATTTCCAGAAAAACAACTCAGATTTTCTCTGGTACCTAGCACCCCATTTGCCTGAGGAGTCATTCCTGACCTCTATGGTGACTGGACATGTGAGGTGCCATTTTTTCAAAGTATTCATGGGGACATTGTCTGAGATGTTGACAGAACTATGATATTTGTACATATATGCATATTTTATTACTAAACAAGTCCAAATATGTGCAAGTTGGTAGTACACAACAGCTGTCAGTGAATCTTTTGCAACTTTAGGTAAACTTTCATTTGATATTATGAAATACCATATATAATCTGTCTGGATCAAGTTATTAACATTAATATTAATGTAGCATATATTCAGAATTTAGCACAAAAAGAAATCACATTTTTTTCTCTTACTGACCATTATATTTTGGGCAATAGACATTCGTGACCTGTGTGTTGCGAGCAATACTGTGAAGTGCTGTTCGACCATGCTACAACGTGGACACTGCCTGAGATATTTATATTAACTATACAAATATGCAAAACTGTCATATTTCTTAATAAACAACTATAAATATCTGTAAAGTGGTGGTAGTTAGGAGCCATGTAGCAGTGAGAAGTTTCATAGCATTATGTAAGCTTACATTTGATATTGTTATTTAGCATATAACTTCCCTGTAGGCCAACATAATAATACAAGTATTAATATCACATTTATTTATAATTTTGAATGAAAACGAGTCACGGTATCTATCTTACTGACTATGTTAATTTCTTTCTCTAGACAGTCCTAAGGGTTTCTGCTGACTGCGTCTATGAAATGCTATTCTGCAATATTTCCAAGTAGACACTGCCTAA
>NC_056744.1:1749973664-1749978664 GCF_019279795.1 Protopterus annectens | reverse complement strand
TTTGGACTTGGAGAGCACGTATATGACCTGTTCTTTGGAGATACTAGGTAGAGGACTTAATGTCAGGTATGCTTTGGGGTATTGCTGGTGGGGATAGGGGGGTGAAAATTGCACCAAATTTGTCAGCTCAATGGCTCAAAAATAGGGACAAATTTTAGATATTGTTCTTATAAACTTTGACAGTTGTTAGAATAAAAGGTTTGTGTTACCATGCATTTTCTGAAGCATGTGGCATCTGAAACTCAAAATGTTTGTCATTATTTAATGGCTTCAGTCCTCAATGATTTCCCAGAAAACCATACATGTTATGTTGTCCTATCTCGCCTTCATTATTACAACGATGGGTTTGGAGCCGATCCACGGCTCCGACTCTGCCGAATACTTAGCTGAAGATCTCAAACTTGGCTCATGGCAAGAAGGTATCCCACAATGCAGTGGTGCAATTCCCCAGATCTCGTTTGCCGCTTTATAAGGTTGGATGCGCTCATCTTGGCTGTGGCTAAGTTGTGAAACTTTTTTCTATATTACTTGACAAAACTGAATATTTTCTTCATATATAGTTCTGTTATTAATAGAGCATATTTTTTATCTCTTTGCTGTTTTTACTTTAATACAGATAATTTTTTCCCTCAGACACAGCTTTTGTCATTGCTTTATAGGCCCTTTGGTATCCCTGTAGTGGTTGTTCTTTGTTGTATATTTGTGTCCTCATAGTTCGTTTAAGTTAGAGAGCTATACGCCCGTTTTAGTTAGAGGTCTTGGACAGCTTGATCGTTTGTGTGTGAAAATCAGAACCATTTTAGTTTGAGGTTCTAATTTTCTTCCCCTAGTAGTTCCTCCTTTATATTTGTAGCATATTAGTCTTAAATATCATTTGTTGTTTAATATAGCCTCTAGGCTTTCCTTGTTTGTGTGAAAATGTCTCAAGACCAAAAAGAAAGAGAACGCAAGCCTTCGGGTTTCAAAAAATGTCAGAAATGCTCACAAAAGATGTCCATCACTGATGGGCATGTTGTTTGTGTCTATTGTCTTGGTGCTATCCATCTCCAAGAGGACTGCACCTTCTGTCATTCGTTTAGTGCCAGAGTTCTTCAGGAAAGAAGAAACAAGTTGATTCAAAAAGGGCTTTTAAAGCCTTCATTTGAAGAGGCCATTTATAGCTCTTCCTCTTCTTCTTCATCTCCTTCATCAAAAAAGGAGAAATTGCAAAAGAGACAATCTCCAGCTGCATCATCTCGTTCAGAGCCTTAAGTCAAACTACCTAAAATTTCTAAGGCCGCTACTTCCTCGGCTCCACAGTCCTCAGAACCATCAGAAGTTCTTATGGTTGACAGGCCTGGTTCTTCGGCTCCAAAGCCTTCGGAGCCACAAGATACCTTGACTCAGAGCCGGTCTATTGAAATTTTGCTGGTTTCTCTGACTTTGAGATCATCAATCCTCTATAGGTCTCGATCTCCTTCATTGTCTTCCAGGTCTACAAGAAGCCTTTCTGATGAGGACGTGGAATGGGTGGAGCGTAGACTCCTCAAGTCCCCGGCGCTGATCAAATTGTTCTCGGCTCCCAACCATCTGGTTTTGGAGCTTACTGTGCCCACTATTGTTCCTCCTCTGAGCCAAGCTGGTCCTTCACAGCCGGAGTGCTCGGTGCCACTTTCTGTGGGATTGTCTGTTCCAGAACTCCCTTTGGTCACCATGGAGCCGACATCTGCTCCGACTCTCGGTGCCTTCCGGTGAGTCTAGGAGCTGGGGTTCCCTGGTCGGCCCTGGGGGGATTCTCAGCCCCAATCTTCTTCAGTGCCGAGCTTACCCCTTGGAGCGTCGGCTCAAGTTAGCTCGGCTCCATCGGCCTTGGGTCTGATCTTGTTGGCTCCATTGCCATTCCCTGTCTTCTGAGCTGGCGGGATATGCCTTTGAGCTTATGAGGAGTAAGCTGACTTCCCATTCAGCACCACAGAAAGACACCAGTACTCGTCCCCCCACAAGGCACCGGCTACTGTCTCAGCACCACCCATTCTTCAATACAGCAGAGACCCAGAGCCACAGGATCCCCCTTTGGGTGAACCCCTCTCATCCGAGGCCTCCCCGGTATATCCTTCTGAGGAGCCACCTCAGAAGATAACCTGCAAGAGGAAGCATGTTGACTCCCTAGATGAATACATCACTTCAGACCATGACCTCGATGAGTTGGAAGGGTCCCCACGGTCATCCTCTGACGATATCTGATTTGCAGATATTCTAGAGATCCTTAAGCAAAGAGGTGGCTGGCAGACCACTACACCTTCTGATGAGGAGTCAGTGTACCTAAAGGCTTTTGGGTCTCATCCTTCAGCCTCCTGGATGTCTCCGCCTTTCGATGAACTAATGGACCTGGTTAGTCGAAAGGCATGGGAGTCACCAGAAGCTTTGGAACCGGTCCCTCAGAGGCCAAACAAATTTCTGTCAGCACCTTTGGGCAATGAATTCTTAACAAAGGGAGTACCTGTCAATGCTATGGTGGTGGCAGCAGCCACCAAAAAGGAACTTGCAGAGACTTCCTCATCTGTTCATCCTCCGAATAAAGATTCAAGAACGATGGACAGATACGGGAAGCGTATCTTTTCTTCAGCAACTTTTTCTTTGCGATTGCTGAATGACTTATCCCATTTTATGAGGGTCTATATCATATATTCGAAATTCCAAAATATCGAACACCATAAATTTGAACTTGGAATTTCGAAATATGATAACATCAAACACTCAGAATAGTGAATTTTTTCCCAGGGAAAAAATTCGCTGTTCCGAGAAACATACACACAACACAAGCACACCAAAATAAATACACCACACATATACTCTTAACAAAACCCTACTTCTAACTCTACACTAAACCGTACATACATTCCTATCTATCCACTAACCTTAACCTGCACCGTAACCCTAAGATCTGTAATTATTGTACCACAGTAAAGGAAATAACGAAGCCATGGAATGGCCCACCGAAATCTTGCCCTAGTTAAGAATTCGATGTTCCAGGGCTTCGCTATTTTCATCCTTTGATGTAGTGGGTTCAATATTATAACTTTCAAAGTTTTATAACTTTGATGTTATAATATAGACCCTTTTATGAAGCTACAAAGAGATCTCCTGAAAGAGCTAGGAGATACTCTACAAGGTTCAATAGCTGCGGGGGTGAATGAGAAGGTCCCCTCCCAGCTGTCCACCTTAAATTCTATTGTCAACTCCTCCATGAGGCTCATATCTTACGCAGCAGATGGAGCGAGCAGGGCAGCGGGTTCCGGAGTTTCCCTTAGGAGACACTCCTGGATGCGCTTGTGTAATTTTGTAGAGCCCTTCAAGACTACCTTTACTAATGTCCCCTTTAATGGTTCCTCACTCTTTGGATCCAAAGTAAAAGACACTCTAACCTGACGCGAGCAGGAAAGAAAAACTCTCTCTGCCGTTGGAGTATGTTTTTCCGTACCTTCACGACCTTATCCCAATGGTCAGAAGGGCGGAAAGCTGTGATTCAAAAGATCCCAGAGATTTTTCCAGGATGCACGGGGTGATACCTTCGCCAAGGGCAGAGGGGAAGGTAATAACGGTAGATGCTGCCCCAGAGGCAGAGGGGGTCCGCAAAACCAAGGTGATTGTGATTCCTTTCGTGGACGGCCTTATCAGTGCTCCTGAAGGGAGGCCTGATTACTGTACTCTGGAGGCAGTTGGGGGACGTTTATCGATGTACCCAGAAGCCTAGCGAAATATCAGCAATGACAAATCGGTACTAAACATAATATCCAGAGGATACACCATTCCCTTTAGCTTACCTGTCCCAAAGATGAAAACACTCCCAGATGTTCCACCCAATCTAAGGGAACAAGCAACTATAGAGGTTCAAAAGTTGCTCCAAAAAAGAGTCATCCAAGAAGTCCCCACAGACCAATTAGGATTCAGAACTTACTCAAGATTCTTTTTAGTGCCAAAAAGAACAGGGGACTGGAGGCTCATATTGGACCTAAGCAAGTTAAACGAATCTGTCAAAAAGTCAAATTTCCGAATGGTGACACTGCAGTCTATACTTCCCTTTTTAGGGAAGGACAATTGGATGTGCTTGATAGACCTTCAAGATGCTTACTACCACATAAAAATGGACAGAACATCAAGAAGATACTTACGCTTCCGTCTGGGAGCCAGCCATTATCAGTTCAGAGCTCTGCCCTTTGGTCTCACTACTGTCCCCAGAGTGTTCACGAAATGCATGGCAGTAGTCACGTCTCCCTTGAGACATCTAGGATTCCTTGTGTTTCCCTATCTAGATGACTGGCCCCTGTCTGCCACCACCAAGCATCTACTTCTACAAGCCAGAGATCTGGCATTGGACATCTGCAATCATTTGGGCATTACAGTAAATTTGCAAAAATCTGCCTTGTTGCCCTCTCAGTGTATTGCATTCATAGGCGCAGATCTAGACACTTCATTGATGGTAGCACGTCTTCCTCCAGAAAGAGTCGTACCTCTCAGACATCAAATACTTCACATCCTTCCCATGGACAAAGTGAAAGCAAAAGTAATTCTACGCTTATTATGAACAATGGCTTCCATGATTACACTAGTTCCTCTTGCCAGAATGCACATGAGGATACTTCAATGGCTATTATTCTGCCAACGGTCACTTCAAGAGCTTCCAGTGTCTCATCTGATCAGGATAACAGAATCTTGCAAGAACAACTTGAGATGGTAGATACACTGCACTCATGTGACAATAGGCAGACCCTTTGTTTTACTTCAGCCAATAGCTACGGTGACCACGTGACCTAGGTGGGGGGGCATTATCTGGGAAGAACAGTCCAAGGTACATGGCAAGATCACAAGGCTCACTTGCATATAAATGTTCTAGAGATGACAGCACTGCTTCTTGCGTTGCAAGCACTTCAAGACTCTCTCCCTCTAGGGACTATTGCGATCCAATCAGACAATATGTCTTGTTTATGCACCAAACTGCAGACATATTGTCTGATTGGATC
>NC_056744.1:1749870194-1749973164 GCF_019279795.1 Protopterus annectens | reverse complement strand
AGGGAGGCAGCCTATCGAAATCGGACAGCTGCTAGAAAAAACTATCCAGTCGTCCCCTAGATCAAACGGGTCAGGGTTTTACTCCAGGTTCTTTTTAGTGCCAAAGAAAATGGGGGACTTAAGACCGATCTTAGATCTTTCCTGCTGAACCTGTCAGTAACCAAGCAAAAGTTCGGATGGTCACCTTCAATCTATACTCCCCTCTTGAGGAGAGCGACTGGATGTGCTCCATCGACCTCAAGGCCAGCGTGCTACCACATTCGCATGGACAGGCGGTCCAGGAGGTTTCTTCACTTCCGGCTGGGAGCCAGTCATTATCAGTTCAGGGTCCTCCCTTGGTCTCACCTCAGCCCCAGGGTGTTCACCAAGGTACTAGCGGTTGTAGCGGCCCACCTGAGACTCAGGGATTACAGGTCTTTCCGTACCTGGGCGACTGGCTCCTGGCGGCATCATCAAGGCATCTTCTGTGCTCAGCCAGGGACTACTTCCTTCGTATAGCCCCAAGGCTGGGCATCACTATCAACTGGGAGAAATCTTTACTGCACCCCACACAAATTATAGATTTCATAGGAGGAAGGCTAAACACCAGGTCAATGCGAGCCTTCCTCACCCCAGACAGAATTTCCAACCTGAAGTGTCATGTCACAGCGGTCCTGCAACCATTTCGACAGCAGCTTGGTCCTGAGGGCCCTAGGTTGATGGCGGCAGCTATTCCGCTTCTTATCCATGCGGCTTCATGCGGGTTCTTCAATGGACCCTTCAGGTTCAGTGGTCCCTCTCTATTCCTCTCTCAACAGTCCGATGGCGGTCAGCAAAGCATGCAAGGATTCCCTTCTTTGGTGGCTTGGTCTCGAGCCTCTGTCAGGGGGACCTTTTTGTGCAGCATTTCCCCGCGCCACAGTGACCATGGGCGCTTCTCGTCTCGGGAGGGGGGGGCATTCTGCCGGGGAGATTGTCCAAGGCCGTGGAACCCCACAGAGACTTCGTTGCACATAAATGTCCTGGAAATGAGGGCTGTGCTCCTAGCGTTACAAGCACTTCACAACCTTCTTCCTTCAGGGACTATTGCGATTCAGACAGACAACATGTCGGTAGTCTGGTACATCAACAA
The DNA here is from genome assembly GCF_019279795.1 of Protopterus annectens. Classification (NCBI taxonomy): domain Eukaryota; kingdom Metazoa; phylum Chordata; order Ceratodontiformes; family Protopteridae; genus Protopterus; species Protopterus annectens. The sequence goes on along the minus strand of NC_056744.1, from coordinate 1,749,972,053 downwards.
ACAGGGAGGAACCAGGTCCTATCCCCTTTGTCGAGAGGCCATGAGAGTCTGGGAATGGGCAATTTCCACCAAACGCTTTCTTGTAGCAACGCACATTCCGGGAAAATCCAACATCCTTGCGGACAAACTCAGTCGCACCATTCTTTCCCCTCACGAGTGGTCTCTCAATCCTCAGGTAGTGAAGAAGATTTTTGCCATCTGGGGGCAACCCTGTTGCGATCTTTTTGCCTCTCACTCAAATGCCAAGTGCGACAATTTCTTGCTCTGCTTCCCCCACCAGGGAATCCTCGAGAGACGCGCTGGTGCATGCTTGGCCTCCCAGTCTCCTTTATGCCTACCCTCCACTACCTCTGATGCAGAGGCTTCTGCAGAAAGCCAACAGTTTGGGGAGCAGAATGATTCTCATTGCCCCGTTCTGGCCTTGTCAACCCTGGTTCCCCTTTGTATGGTCTCACAAAGTGAATCCACCCTGGATTCTGGATCCGATCCCGGATCTCATCTCCCACCCTCTGGGAATTCCGGCCCCAATCGCACCCTGAAATTGACAGCTTGGCTGCTCCAGTTCCATCCTTGATTAGGACTCCGGTATCTCGTCACGGTCAAGGCCATCTAGTGGCGGCTCATAAACCTTCCACTAGGCAGGTTTATCGGAGTAAATGGAAGAGATTCTCTATTTGGGCGGTCCAGAAAGTTTGGATCCTTTTCAGCACCTGTGTCGGCAGTGCTGGATTTTTTAACAGACCTCTTTCATCAAGGGGCAAGTTCTTCCACGATTAAGGTACAATTGGCAGCCATCTCTCATTATCACATTGGTCATGAGACAGCTCCCTCATGGCGGGAATTGTGCAAAACCTTTCTTAAAGGGATTTTTTGTTGAAGCCTCCAGTCAAAGAGATTGTACCACCTTGGGACCTATCTTTAGTTCTGCAAGCCCTTACTGCTCCTCCTTCGAGCCTGCAGCTTCTACAGACCTGAAGTACCTTTCCTGGAAGACTGCCTTCTTAGTAGCTATCACTTCAGCCAGAAGAGTGTCTGAACTTCAGGCTCTATCGTCAAACCGCCTTACCTTTCCTTCTTTCCAGATAGGGTGTGCCTCAGGACCAATCCATCCTTTCTTCCAAAAGTCTCTTCAGAATCTAATATCAACCAATCAATCAACTTACCTGTGTTTTATCCCAAGTACTCAAACAAAGGAGAATACAAATTGCATTCCTTGGTTGTTCATAGACAATTACGATTTTACATTCACAGAACAGCTGGTCGCAGGCAATCAGATCAGCTGTTCATCTCCTTTGCTAAATTTGCTTTGGGTAAAGCAGTTTCTAAAGTCACACTATCGAGATGGATTACTAATTGTATTCTGCAGGCTTATGACACTTCAGGTAGACCTGCTCCTCAGAGGGTTATGGCTCATTCTACTAGGGCAGTCTCCACGTCAGCCGCCTTTAAGTCCGTGTGTCATTGGATGATATCTGCTTGGCAGCCACTTGGGCCTCACCTCATACCTTTATTTCTCATTATAAGGTGGATGTTGTTTCCAGGGGAAGAGCATCCTTTGGCTCAGCGGTGCTCCGGAACATCCTTCCATGACGGCCGCCCAAGATTCAGGTAGCTGGGGACTCTGTCCCACAGGTTGCAGACAAATGAAGTCTGCCTACTTCAGATTTAGAAGTTATGTACTCACCATAACGTTCCATCTGAGTAGGTGACTTCATTTGGATGCAACCATCCCCCCCTCCATCCCCCTGACCTTTATATAACTAGAGTTTTTGCATCTTTGAAGATACCTTTTTGGTAATGTTATTTAGGCAAACTCAATCTGAGGTCAGTTAGGGCTTGGCAGGGGATTATGGGTAGAGGGAGGAGCTAGGAGCTCGGAGCCTAAAGCTTTTGAAATGCCGGCTCGGATCCGAGGTCGGATCCGATACCCACAGGTTGCATCCAAATGAAGTCACCTACTCAGATGGAACGTTATGGTGAGTACATAACTTCTAATTCACCTTTACATGTTTAAATGTTGACTTTACAGCACAGAGGCATTCATTAGACAAGAAAGTGATATGTGCTATAGTCGTACTTGAACCAGGAAGGCATTTATGTTAGACGGATGCTCTAACCACTACACTATTGGTGTTCTGCTTCATTTATATGTATACCCATGGTTCATAGCTACCCTAATATACGCCTCACCACTTCACTTACACAGCAGGCATCCATTCTCCTGCTGGGAAAACCATGGTACTACACATACAACATTCCCTATTCCCTACTGCTCTGGACCCATGCTGCATGTTTGCTCACTCCAAGGATATTCATAACTCTAAAGCTTGTAGTCCTGGCACATACCTGTGTTGATTGTCAGGGTGTTCATGTGGTGATCCGGGTTTGGCCACCTCTGACTAGATTATTATGTTGGCACTACATAAAATAGTGTGGGGGTGGTTCCACTATATAATACAGGGTGGGGGGGGTGTCTCCACTGGTGTTTCCATTCACATTTGACTATTTCAGTCACATATATGATGAATATTATTCTGGACATCACTTATGACTTCACTACAGATATGCAATAGTACTGTCTACATATGTGACAGTTGCTTGGTGTACATATGTGTACGGACCTCTGTAATAGTGACAGGGACAAGGCAGTGACACATCAGGGCCAATCACGGACACTTCTACAATATTAGTACTATTAACTTGAAACGTGTTGACAGATTCAGAGCCATATGTATTAATACTTGTTTTCTGCAGTTAAATGTGTCTATTACTCTTAATTAATATCATTGGTCATTCAAGTGTCATTCATGACCTTTCCTCCAAAGGTCACTGGTTTTGTGGGTGATTCAGAGGCTGGCCAGTTATTGTGCGAATGCTCTGACCATTGGTAGGGTTTCCACATTTACATATGTCCAGGATGGACTATATTCTGGACACACCAGATTGTTGAGGCCAACACATACCCACGGTCAGTACAGGGTTTAGAACATTCATTATTTTCCTAGATGAGAGCCTATTCCTGTAGCACTTTAGTTGCTTATTCTGTTTCTTGTCCGATTTACGTATTTTACATCTAGAAATAACTGTTTTAGGCATCTGTTACATGACGTATGGTACATAGTTATTTCCTACAATCACAGGACATTTGCCATTGTATCATTCTTGATCAGGACACACCTACCCAAACAGTGACTGTCCCTCACACAGTGGGTCAGGTGGTACCCTGCTTACATCAGCGCCTTAATCACCCTATTTCCAAGTGCCACTGTGTGACTGTGTACAATATATTCTCTCGATAATTATTGTGGGGAGACGTGCATCACGGGCAGGTGTTTGATCCTGGGTAGTAGGTTCTGCTTGACCATCTAGAGGCTGAACAGTTTTGTAAACCACTACTGCACATACAACTTCTGTCCAGATGTCTACAGGAGTGGACATCGTGTCGTGATACCAGGTCTGCTGTTTACATAGGATATGTATCCAATGAGGGATATCCAAAAATTGAACAAGGAAATAACCGTCCATTCTTTTGGATTTACGAAAATGTGTAAGGGTTTTACATGCAAGGGATACATAGTTTGCAATCCTGACACTGCCTAGAGTGACACTGCCTACTACATATGAGTAGTGGTCAGTATGTGTAGCTATGGCTGTGCCAAGCTAGTCACCTGAGTATGGCTGGATTTGGTGGACGTTCAGGAATGGGGGTGGGTTGTGTGCTGTAGAGGGGATGTTAGGTATTCAATTATGCATCCAGGTGTGTTACATTTGGATGGCCCAGTTCCATCCAGAGCATTCTGTGGGTATGTGCCGGTGATGTTTCTGTACATGTGTATCGCACATTTTAATATTCACATGTTTGTGTGGTTGTGTTCTACATTATGGCCTGCCAGGTTGTATTGCGGATGTGTATGCTTGTTCTATGTGTTTCTTTCTGATTCACACGCTGCTCTCTCATACACCTCCAGTTCACCTATTGTGCATCCAACACAGTCTTGCCTTTGTGGATTATAACATTACCCATCACCCCCACACACATATTCCAGACACTCCATCCAGCCCTTCTTTGGTTGATGACCCATGGCACAGTCAAGGAAACACATTTGCATACACTACATATGCCAGGTACCTGTATGGGTGTGAGGACTACCCTGGCATTTTTCACCTTCCACATGCTGTACATCACACACATAGATACACACCAGTACTTATCTTTCATGACATAGTAGGTACACCCAGGTAATTCCCGTTCAACTTTTACACATCCTGACAAAAATGGCTTGGACCGCATATGGGCGGATTTCTTGCTGACTGCTCTGACCATTGGTAGGATTGCTACCTTTTCATATTGCCAGCATGGGATATTTTCCAGACACAAATCGTATTCTACAGGACAACACATACCCACGGTCAGTACTACAGATACTACTTTTGTTTTATGCCTACATGTTGGCTTATTGTTGTAGCAGTTTATATGCTCCATCTGTTTCGTATTCTTGCTTATTCTATTTCTTGTAACGTGATATGTTACATACAGATATTACTATTGTACGTGACTATTACATGCGATGTGGGACATAATTATGTCATACGGTCGCAGGATATTTTACACTTAGAATGGTTTTGGTATGGACACAACTGCCCAGCTGTGTACTATCCCTCACAATGTGGGACAGGTGGTAACCCTGACCATTGCGCTAGACGTAGCTATTGTTAGCGCGCTAACATGATGCGTTTCACTTCCACTTTGTATAACTATGTACACTGTATTGGACTATGGGCACATGGTTTTAATTGTCATTTGTTCAAGGAATGGAGACTTGATATTCGCTAACGTGCATTTGTGTTTGCTTCTTGTGTTTGCAAGAACTGTATTGCATTCTTTGCATACGTTTCAGTATCCACGGACACTTACAGGTGTGATTACTATTGCAGGCAGACTGTAATATTCAGCATTTTAGGTTGCACGTCAACAGCTGACATTTCCATGCCTCCCTGCTGCACTTCGACACACCCCATGCACTCGTGCTCATTTCCTATGCATGTGGCTGTGGCGGCAGCGCGCCTTCATTAATATGGTGCTACTGCGCCATCTACATGCCGCACGGTCAGCGCAAGCCTGACCCTGCCTTGCGCCGAGCTTCATGAATCCCGGGGTATATCTAGCCACATGGTTTCATCTATAATGTCATATTTTTTTTTTATTGAAATATGACTTTACAAGCCACAACTTACCCCTACTGCCTAAATGGGTTAATAACATCTATATTTGTTATCTTATTTAAGTTGCTGACTGGGTGGTGTTTATCCTAGCAGTGTTGTGATGTTTTTAGGAATGCAAAATATTTACTGAAAGATAGTTAAAATTGTATATAGGGTTTGTTTTTTCAATTCTAGAATGATGCATATGTTACTTGTTTACTGGATTAACCTTTCTCTTTCAGAGGATAGTGGTAAGTGGTCAGGCACTAAGGAAATTCTAAAAGAGAGTCATGTCACCTTCTCCTCTCATGCTATTATTTCTCTTCATATAGTAACCTTTACTCAAAATGCTTTGACAAAGATCCCCCTTATAACACACATAGTTAATTCAGGTACAGGAATATCTAACATAATACTCACACAAGATGATTAACATAGCCTCATGGAATGTAAATGGCTTACAGGACATTAAAAAGAAAAATCTAGTTATGCACCTCATATACAAGTCGAAGACAGATATAACTTTTTTGCAGGAAACTCATATGACTGTGGAGCAATGGGACAAGGGAACAGATAAAAACACTAAATGGATTCAGAAAATAATAGCAGCTGGGGACAGTATCTCATCAAGAGGAACAGCTATAATAATTAAGAAATATTTTAAAGGGAACATCAATAAACATAGTTATGATACTAAAGGGAGATGGTGCTATTTCACATATTTTCTTCCAACATACAAAAAAACCTGTATTACTTTGTAATGTTTATGGTCCTTCTAACTATCAGCTTGATTTCTTAATAGAAATTTATAACTTACTAAATAAGCACCCAGATCATCTGATTATTATTGGTGGAGACTGGAATATAACAATTAATCCACTCAAAGATAGGTCGAATAAAAATTATACTCAATCTCCCCAAGCCACAATATTTTTATCAGAACTAATTGAAGATTTCAACCTAACAGATCCCTTTGAACTTAACAACACAGACAGTCTGGGTAGCATATACACATATTTCTCCCCATACCATAAATCCTGGTCTAGAATTGACATATTTCTAATCTCTCAAAGCTTTGCTCATTATGAAGTACAGTACAACTCAGAACCTAGATCATTATCAGACCATTCTAAAATAAATCTAATGTTCTTCTTTTGGCTTTTCCTGGTTAGGGGTCGCCACAGCGGAGCTCAGGTCTGCTAATGATTGGCAGTAGATTTTTACGGTGCCAGCTCAAAGCCCAACCTTCAACGAAGGCATGCCCATTCTATGCATGTCTTTCAAACACCACTTGACTGTGGGGAGGACATGCAGATTCCACACAGAAGCTACTCCAGCCAAGAATTGAACGGAAGAACCTCTTGCTGTGAGGTGACAATGCTACCACTGCACCGCCGCGGCTTCCTCAAAAATAAATCTAATGTTGTTGTGTCTTTCGGCTAATAATAACACAAAATAAAACTGATTTTACTACCCACATTATATCAATCTGGACATTAAACTCAAACCTGTTGAAAATTAAAGAAGTGGAACAAGAGATTAAATACTGTTATGCACTTAAATGAAAACTTTGCAAACAGTGATATCCCTTTGGATATTCAATGGGCAGTCTTTAAAGATACGGCTAGGGGTACCCTCATCCAAAAAGCATCATATTACAAAAAACAAAGAAGGGAAAATATAAGTAATATAGAAAGTAAGCTAAGACATTTTGAACTTTAACTACAAAGAAATTGCACTACTACTACTGAGAAACAAATAGCAAGTCTACAGAAACAGTTAAATGAGATTTTAATGCTTACTTAGAATGCTACACAAATATGCGGAGTGGGCTCAAACCCCTTCCAAAATGTTAGCAAAACTTATCAACGTAAGGAACCATACTTGTAAAATACAAGAAATAAAATATAAAGGCAATATTTATAACTCTGATATTGAAATAATAGGGGGTTTTACAGCCCACAAGATCATATTAATGACAAGCTATTCCAAACCTTTGTAAATAACTTAGAATTCCCACAGATTACTGAATCCCAATCTAATAATCTCAAAAGCCCATTAACAGAAGAGGAAGTAAGTAAGGCTATTGATAAATTAAAACCTGGGAAAGCTCCTCTTCTTGATGGGTATGTAGCAGAATTTTATAAACATTTTAAGCAACAAATAACACCAATACTTTTAAAATTATGCAACTGTATAATAAAAGTTGGAATATTAGACCTTTATCTGAACAACTACAAAACCGTACTTATCCTAAAACCGAATACAGATCCCACAAATCTGAACAGGTATAGACTTATGATACTCTGATAAATTTGGATATCAAAATATTTTTCAACAATTTTAGCACAAAGAGTACAGAAAGTAGCCCCAGTCATAATAGCACCTGAACAGCTAGGCTTTATGAGTCAGAGACAAGTAAAGGACAACACATTAACCACCAATGCCTTAATCCACTTATGTGCCAAGGACAAATCCCCTAAATACGCATTATCAGTAGATGCAACAAAAGCCTTTGACAGAGTCAATCAAAAATTCCTCCTCTTTTTACTTTATCAATTTGGACTCAGAAATGAATACATAAAAATGATTAAAACATTGTGTACTAAAGCAACTACAGTTCTTTATATTAATAAGAAAACTTTTAACCCAATACAAATAGTAAATGGAACCAGACAAAGATGCCCACTCTCACTAAACCTGATTATTTTTTATATAGAAGCACTACTACTGCAAATTACCCAGATAACATACCATCGTCTTATTTCCGTATCAAAAACTCAAGTAAAATACATAGCTTTTGCAGATGATCTCAATATTTACTTTAAATATCCCAATACTGATTTAAATAAAATCCTGTCATCCATAGATAAGTTTTCCATGGTATCCAATTATGAAATTAATCCTAAGAAGTCAATCATTTATTCAATTAACCAACTGGGACATAAGGAATTTTACTTTCAGAGACTAATGTTAAAGTACAATATACCTTGAAGTATTTAGGTATAAATTTTAGCCATACACAATCTGATATGTTCAATAATAATATAGGTAAAATGTGGTCAAATATAGTAGGTAACATTAGTAAGTGGGAAAAGCTTACATTTATCTACCTTATCAAAAGCTTCAATTATAAAAATGAACATATTGCTTAAGATTTTATATCATCTGAATGCCACTTTCATGAAAATTCCAGTTACCTTCTTCAACAAGATAAAAGTTTGACTGGCAAAGTTCATGTGGTACCCAAAAAGTACAAGAATTAGCTATAATAAGCTAATACCCACAAAAGAAAAAGGAAGCCTAGGCCTTCCTGATTTTCAGTTGTACTATGAAATTATTAACGCAAGTCACATCGTGCAGATAGCAAATCATGACCCAATAGGAAATGAATGGTACCCATTATGGATTAAATTATTTTATCGGGATATTAGAACTTATAAAGTTAATCCAAAAATGATTCCCTTCTTAAAACAAGAAACTCTTAAGAAAATAAAAATTCACCCAATCTTAATAAACAACTGTGAAATTTTCAAGAAGCTATTGATATCAATAAATTTGAAAGACATGGTAACGCTTTTAAAACCAATACATATCAACCCAGATATAAAACTAGCAAACACTATGGTAAATCTAGATAAATACCCTTTAATAAAAAAATTATACAGTATGGGACTTTTACCAATTAAAACACCTTCCAATGGAAAATATCATGAAACTACTTAAATCTAGCAATAAATATAACCTGATAATTAAATATTATACCTAGTAAGTACTATAACCAAAGATATCAATGTAGTTGAGCAAGATGTCAAGTTAGCACAAGTTCTAAAATTGCTCTTAAGTAAAAAGAAAATTATATCAAATACATATAAATTAATAGCAAATATTAAACATCAAAATACTATTCTTTTTTCAAAGTTTTGGGAAAGAAAAGATAACTCTATAACAGACAATCAAAAGGAATTAGCTATTAGAAATACTATGAAACTGACACCATACAAAAAGTTAATATATACACAGATGATTATCTTCAACAATGCCTACCATACACCTGTTCACCTTAACAAATTCAACCCATCCAAGTCACCCTATTTCTCCTTCTGACCTGACAAAGAGGCAGATATCCTCCACATCTTTTGGAGCTGCAAAACACTTTATAAACTATGGTGCTCACTTAGATTCCTTTTAGAGAAATCAGGGTATTCAAATTTTACATTGTCATGGGAAACAGCTATACTGCATATATTCAAATGCAATAATAATAATTTCTCTAAAGACATTATAATAACACTATGCACCCTATTAAAAGCTTACATAGCAAAGAACTGGATAGACAGATCAAGACTAACCTGGTCAGAATACAAAAGCATGGTGAAAAGACATTTATTGACCAAGAAGCTTTATACAAAAAGTCAGAAGAACCAAACCTACTATCAAAGATACTGCAAAGCATTAATTAATATTCTATCATAAACTGTATGTCAAATACTAATTATATAAGGATAGTAAACACATCGCTTTGTTGGGATTAGTAACCACAACAATTAAGGGGACACATTTGTATATATGTACATAAGGTTAGTAGAGTAGATTGTTATCATTATATAGGTTGATGTTCTACCTCTAATATTGCTCGCATTTGTAAAATAATGTACAAGTGAACTGCTATATGATAAAAACTCTTGGACTAACATATAATATAACCATATCCTCGTAGTAACACAAATGATAATTCGACTGAATTTGAATGGTAATGAGTAACGTGGGCAATAACTATTATACATACTTATAGTATGCACTCTGTAACGTCATTTGTACCACATGTATATGTCTTGTTATCTTTTTCTGCATATTTTGTGAACAAATATTTAATAAAAAGAAATTTGATAAAAAAAAAAAACTTTTTGCAAGCCTCATTTGACAATGTGAGAAAGTTAATTGCTAACCTTCCTTTTTCAGGGACTAAAGAATCTCTGAATTCATTTATTTCTTCTGTGTCTCAGGTAAGCAAACATTCTTAAAATGTGAGAATGACACTGTTGATGCTGTATCTAGAGAAGCTGACACTGGGTCAGTGACAAGAAAATTTACCTACCTTGCTATATTCTTACAGTTTACCAGATGTCAAATCTGAGATCATGAATCCTTTACTAGATAAAGAGGTGGTGTTTGGTCCTTCCTTGATTAAAGTGCAAAGTTAATTAAGGGGAAGGGTATTCAGATTTTTTCAACCCTCCTCACCAAAATATGAAAGAAACTTTTCTTCCAGATCGTGTTCCTTTTTCGGGAAATAAAATAAGCATTATTAGCAATGCAAAGACAAATAAAACTTCAAAAATCAATTGCAAGGAGGTTCAAAGAAAAAAAGGAAGGTTCTCCCAAAACAAAAGATAAACTGAGGAAACAGACTGACATATGTTTCCCCTCCCAACCTGGCTATACTGTAAGCTTTTCAAAGTTTAGGTCTTCACTTTCCTCTATAACACCAGATAACTTCAGATTATTGAGTTCTGCGTCTTTCAGAAAGGTTACAACTGGCAGTGGGAGTCTTTTCCTTCATTTCATGGGATTCCTCTCTACCTTACCAATCAAGCCTCCCTGTTCCCTTCTATTGTTCCCCCACATCTAAGAGGGAAATAACTTTATTGAAGAATCATTCTGGTGCCAAAGAAAGAAGGAACCCAGAGACCTGCCTATACCTTTCTTTTCTATACATTCACTTCAGAATCCTGAAGTTCATAAAGGTGTCTCTACAGTCTTTGTTACCTTTTATTCCATCCCTCAGTTTTCTAGTAACTGAATTTAAAAATTGCTTATCACATTTTAATTCACAAAGATTTTAGATTAATTTTACATTTTTTTCTGTGTCTAGTTTACGTTTTCAGTTTTCTCCTTTGCTCCAAGAATGTTCACAAAGTGCCTGGCTTCAGTAATAGCCCATTGCAGGTTGCAGGACATTCATGTTTCTGCATATTTAGATGACTACCTCATTTTTACAGATTCTTTTACAACCTGCCAGAATTGTGTGGCTTTGATAAAATACCCATTTCTCAAACTGGGTGTTCAGGTCAACACAGAGAACTCTTCTGTCATTCCATTTTACAGGATATTGTTTTTAGGTTATCTACTGGATACTTCCATCATGATTGTCTTTATTCTTTAGAACAACATCCTTCATGATGGTCTTTATTCCTTAAAACAAAGTGGAATGATACAAGGAGCAGTTCGTGATATTTTCCAGCCAGACTGTGGCATCTGCCAGAGAATACCTCAGAACTCTAGGTTTCATGGTCTCTGCTATGTTCATGATTCTTTTGCCAGACTTTGCACAAGGAGGATTAAACTGTTCTTCAAATCAGTTTGGATCCATCATCAGCACCCACCTTCTTTTCAGATTCCACGCTTAGAGTTTGTAAAAAAAATGTTATTCTGGTGGGAAATCACTTGTTTCTCAGTCCAAACCTCCCTTTTTCCATTCCAGCTCCCAGTTAGTCTATAAACTCAGATGCATCAGACTTTGGGCTGGATTCTAGAAGGCTTGCACGGAGTCTAAGAGTAGAGTAAGCCTCCATGCAGCCAACATGTCCGCCGAGCGATCCAGGAACAGCTGGTAGGGGTGTGCAACAGAGCTCCCAAAATGAGTCCTACACGGACAGGGCTTGGATATGCAAATTACCTCAATTGCAGGTGAAAGCTATGCAAATGAGGTAATTCTGCGATTCAGGAAACCCAAACCAGTCCGAGTAAGAGTAGTGTTATTTGCAGAAATGTACTCAGATGACAATGTTCACTGATGCAAAATAAAATTAAAATTATTTTTTTTATCACGATCGCCGATGTTTAAGCATAGCGCAGCGCCGCACAAATGTGCTGCACTCTAAAAACCAGTAAACCAATAATTAAAATCCACAAATGTGGATTTTATTGAAATTCTTAATTTATAATGCAAGGGAATGGCAGGCTGAAGACAGCATGGCTACTGAGTAGAGGTTGCTAAGGGGGGAAGCTCAGTCTAAGAGATGTAACCAAGCATTAGTAGGAAATCCTATGCAAATGAGGGTTAGGATAGTGAATCGCCAGTTTACATAGCAAATGAGCACAGTCAGTGGTGTGTAGGAGTAGGATAAGGGGAGTAACAGAGTAGAAGATAGGCGACATCATGAGGGGGGTATGTATGAAAGAAGTGAAACTCATTGGAGCAGATTGTTATGTTTCAGCTGTCATTTACACATCAGTGGAAGAGGTGTGTCAACAGGTAGGCTAGGTAAAGGCAAGAAATTGAAGGTGTATGCCATGGATAACACTAAAGTTTCTTGTATAAGTGCTTGCAACATGTTTGCATGCGGGTGCATGCCTGTATATCCGAGTAAGACAGTGTGCACACGTGTACGCCTGTGTACGAGCGTTTAAGCTGGAGTAAGCATGTCTAAGGTTGTTTAAAGTTGTGTGAGAATGTTTGCACCGGTGTGCACACATTTTAGCAAGAATAAGCACGTTTTAGTCAGTGTAAGCATGTGTGTGTGTTTGTGAGCTGGTGTGCACGTGTTTGCGCTTGTGTGAGTGGCGCTGCCCCCCTGAGGAAACAGAAAGGGAAAAGGAAGCACAACAAATAGTAGGAAGTTAACCAGGGAGTACTAGCAGAGCTAGAAGGTGAAAACAATCAGAATCAGGCAATTACACAGGCAGTACACTAGCCCAGCCCAGCCCAGCCCAGCACTTAAAACTCTGCAAACAACATTCCAGTATGTTTCTCTCAGAGGCATTGCAACAGTGCAGTAAGCTAATAGAAGTGAAAACTGAAAAAGCTTAACTGAGACAAAGAAATGTTAGGGGCTGCCATTGCTGTTACAAGGTGACATATGCAACATGCTGAGGATGGTGACAATGCGAATGCTGCTGGACAACCCACAGTGAGGAGATGGAGAAGAGTGTACAGGCCCAGGGTTACCTATCAGGGGCTACATGAGCTGGAGATAGTGGAGCACTATAGAGTGGACAGAGACCTCTTGCAGCAAATTGTTGAGCTGTGCAGGCCACGCCTCACACACAGATCCAACAGAGGGGAACCCATCCTAGTGGAAACCAAGGTATGTGTTGGCCTAAAAATATTTAGCAACAGGTACCTTCCAGAGACCAATTGGTGATATGATGGGGATATCACAGGCATCAGCATCCAGGGTACTGCACCAGTTCCTGGATGCCATGTCATCACATGTCGGTGATCATGTACATTTCCCCAATTCCCGTGAGGTATTGGCCAGCAATATGCGTCTCTTCCAGCAAATAGCAGAATGCCCTGAGGTAGTGTGTGCAATAGACTGCACGCACATATGCATCAAAGCACCAGCCGGTGACGGGGTAGGGTCTACTTCAACTGCAAGGGCTTCCCCTCCATCAACTGCCAGGTCATGTGTGATGCCCAAGGCATAATACTGAATGTGTGTGCTGGCTTCCCTGGAAGCTACCATGATTCCCATATCTGGCATCTGACCCAGCTGTGCCAGACATTTGCCAATGGGGACGTCCCTCATGGTCACCTAGTGGGGGATGCTGGCTATGCACTGGAGCCGTGGCTGATGACACCCATCAGAAACGCACACACACCTGAACAGGAACGCCATAATGAGGCACATGCACAAACACAAAATGTAATCGAGCGTGTGTTTGGCCTGCTCAAGTTTGGTTCCAGTGCCTGGACACATCTTGTGGAGCCTTGTAGTACTCACCAACTACATGTACCCAAATTGCCATGGTATGTGCCATGCTACATAATATGATCCTGCGAAAACAGCTGCAGCAGGAGCAGCATAGGCCTGGGCCAAACAGCCCCCAACCATTGCCAAGGGCATCACAGGCAGAGCATGACTCGGAGGAGGAACAACCTGAGCCTGCCCCAGTAGGCAGAAGGATGCATGCCCAGTACGCTTTGGCCTTGGCAAAGAGGCAACACATAGCACATACACTGGCTCAGTAGGAACCCTGGAAATGATACCTCTCTCTGACTCGCACAAATAGTAAAAGTGATGCCTAACTTGACACTACCTGTTTCCAAACATGTATAGGGAGTGCAGAATGTGCATCCAATATAGGCAGCCCTGCAGCACCACCTGAGGCATGATTGCCATGTGTTAAGCAATATAAAGCAGTGCTAAACAGCTTTCACCACCATTTAGTATATGTAAAGCAATTGCACACATTAACACTAGCACAACTGTGGTCAATGTTGAGCAATATTGGGCAATGTTCTGTAATGTTGGTTAACGTTGAGCAATGTTGGACAAGCCTGGTCTACGTTGGGCATAGCTGAACAAAAGCCAACCTGCTCATATTTGCTCTACTAGACCTTAAGCAGTCTGGTCTGCTCAGTATGAAAATATAAAGCAGTGACAGGCCTCAAACCTAGGACACTGTGCATTACAGTCATACTACTGAACCACTAAGCCATGACAGTATTGCACTGGTCAGCCTGTATGAAGAAATGTTGATAAGTCTATGCAACATATCTCATGGAAACCCTGTAGGCACAGCATAATCCCTGTCAAGTTATGACACAAAGGTGAGCCCTGCAGTAAGAATAGAACCTGATTTTCAACACACATATAGTATAATTGTTAATATTGGTCTTGTTCACACAGATCAATAAATGTATTGGACTTCAGACAGCAACATACTGAAAGGTCACACTGGGCATGCTCACACACTTGAATAAATGAGACAAATGTCAGGCAACAAAACACTGAAAGGACAAACTGGGCATGCTCACACACTTAGGCCATGTCTGAGTATAGCAGTGGGCCACACATATCCGGCAGTTGCATGTGTTAACACAGGGACCTCTCAGTATTCACCAATCTGCCATGTGCACACAGTTATATGACAAAAGACACATATATAATATATTGAAACCCTGTCATAATAAAATATGTTCTGCAGATACTTAGGTTCTTCGTAGAAAGTGTGAAAGCAAAGAAGAGAAAAACCTGCAATCAGTATCATCAATAAACAATGTGCATCCCGAACATTACCATAGGTGCATAGGTTGATACTAGCCTATCTGCCCTAGGGCATGTATAAGCCTAGCCAGAGTGTGTTTGGCTTTCGCAGCCTTGTTAAATTAGTAGACTGTGCCTGTGAATAGTAGGTCACACAAGATAGGCCCTTTACGTTTGCTTTATTGTGCCTCTGTCCAGCACGGACCCAGAAGAGATTCCAGGGGAAAACATATGATCACCCATCCACTCGTCAATATGTCTCCTGTAGGGGGTCAGTGGGGGACTCGGCCTATGCGGGACTGGGATCCCATTCCAGAGTGAGGGGAGCATCTGGGATAGAAATGTGTTCCTCCAGTATTTCCTATAAATATCTGCTGAGATGTAAGTCCCTGGAGTGTGTAGCTCTAAGGGATCCAGATATCCTGAGGTGGAGCATGTCCATTAATTCTGTGTTGGACATGGCTGTAAACAACAGGCACAGATCACATCCGAGTAGGTGGTAAGCGACTGAGTAGAGCTGGAGTTACTTTAGCCAAATTGCACAGGGCATCTGTGTGAGTCCCTAGATCCACTTGGTGAGGTACCTTTGTGGCCAATACAGTTGCTGCAGATGTCGGGTAAGGTACATCCCAAATGGGGCATTGTATCCAGTCATGGGCCTCATGAGTATAGGGGCACAATGACTTTACTTGATCTAGATGTGAAACCTGTAGGGATAGGGAGGGCTATATAGAATGTCTGTCTAACCACTATGGCAATGCAATTGTCAAAGGCAAGATTACAAACCACTCATGTCCCCATATCCCTAAGAACTTCTACCTTACTTAATGTATTAACACCTATGTGGTAATGTGTGGGCACTATGTGATTCCCAAAGGGGATGACTATGCATTTAATAGCATTCAGCTGTAGGCCATGGCTCTGGCACCAGTTATCCATCTCTGTGAGACCCTTTTGGAGGATGCTTGTGGCAGCTGGAGAGTCAAATATGACACCCAGTTTGCAGTCATCTGCAAACATGGTCAGCCATATTCCTCCTGTGTTAGCCTGTATGTCAGAGGAATAAATACTGAACAAGACAGGTCCCAGGACAGAGCCTTGTGGGATGCCACATGTAACTGGTGTAGAGTCAGACATGGCACCTGCAATACATACCATGTGGGTGCTATCCCTGATCCACTTAGCTATCCATCTAGTGACATATGTGTCGATATTTAAGCTGGTGAGCTTATGTATGATGCCCGAGTGGGGTATTGTTGTGAAGGTTTTTGCGAGGTCCAAGTAGGCTGTGTGGACTACCTTCCCTATGTCTATGGATCTGGTAACTGTTTAAAGAAGTTGACCATGTTCAGGAGGCAAGATCTGCCCACAACAAAGCTGAATTGTTTAGGATCCGGTGCCTGTAGGTTCCTGATGTCTGTGTGTATGAGTACCACGATGATACGCTCCATAGCTTTGCAGACCAGGCTAGATAGGCTTATAGGGCGATAGTGTCCGGGGTCTGTTGTGGCACCACCTTTGTGGAGTAGGACCACTGTTGCTGTATGCCATTCCTTCGGAACATATCCTGTAGTAAGTCTGATATTGAACAGTGACTTCATGTGAGGGTTACGTTCGTCATGAAGCCTGTGTAAGATGCAGGCTGGGACACCGTCCTGTCGCATAGATGCTGTGTTGTCTGCTTTGGAGAGGGCAGCACTCACCTGATCATCTGTGATGTCAGGGAGGCTACACTCTGTTGGGATGGACATTTGCTCATTAGGGGAGATGGGGGTGTGACATTTGCACTGAACCTGTTTGTCAGGATGATGGCAATGTCTCTGGGTTCAGTGTATGTACTGTCATTTCGCAGTAACACACAGCATATCTGGGTGTTGGTACCCAGGTTCATGACATAACTAAAGAAGGCCTTGTGATTGTTATCAGTGTGTGTTGCAATTTACCTTTCGAAGTGTGTCTTAGATGAATTCATGAGTGAACGTAGCTTCTTGCTAGTACTGATCAGAGATGCCTTCCCTTATTGGGATTGTGCACTATCATGTAGTAGCCCCCTCCTTTTGTTGTATAGCTCATTTATGGCTGTGGTCCACCAGACAGTTTGCCTGCCTTTGGAGGAGTGAGTCTTGTTCTTATTTGGGATAGCACGATCCATGCATTCCAGTAGGTGTCAATAGAATGTGTTTGTAAAGGATTCAGTGGTCTGAGCCGTACTTACCTCTGTCCCAGGGTCTTTGAAGGATACCACCTTGGTTTAGAGAAGTGAGATGTTTGCTGTTGGTAAGTACTTCACCAAGAGAACCTAGGATGGGGATGGGGACGGGATATGGATGTCCAGTGAGATAAATGTATGGTCTGACCTTACCAATGAGGGGCATACCTCTGGTGTGGAACATGGAGTCCCCATGTTGGTGATGATGAGTTCCAATATGTTTTCTCATGTGGGTGTGGTGACCAGTTGTGACATAGCATTTGTGTTTAGAAATTCTAGAAACCATTGGGCGAAGGTGTTGTGGCCTGAGTAGTATTCCCAGTCTGTGTCTATAGTTGAATTCACCCCATATAATGGTGTTTGTAGAGACTGTCATATCCTCCAGTGTTCCCAGGAAAGCTGAGTGGGGTTCCTGAGTTCGGGAGGGTGGTCTGTAGAAGGCTACAAACTGAAAGGCAGTTTTGCCCACTGTTAGTTGCACATGTATGGTCTCTAATGCTTCCTGCAGTGCTACTAACCTGGAGGTGTGTGTATCTGTGATGTATACGTATATTCCCCCTAAAGTTGTTGGTCGGTCCAAGTCTTGTGGCTGAAAAGCATGGTATGAAGTATAACTTGTTAGTACTGGTGTGCATTTCGGAGCCTGAACCAGGTGTCAGTTACTGCACAGATATCAACATTCACCATACTGAGGAGAGTCTTCAGTGCATGCATTCTAGGGTCTAGACATCTGGTGTCGAGCAGCATTACCCGTACTTTCTTTTACCTTGTATTATCCATGGAGGTGGGTTTGTCATTTAAGCCTTGCCCAAAAAAGGCACTGCGGGGGTGGCAATAGCCTTAGCCAGTATTTGAAAGTCCAGGGGTGACAGGTGCAAGCTGTCCATATCGAAGCTATGTGGCATGTCATCCCAGGCTGACAGACACTGGATCCCCTTTGAATGACACCAATATGTTAGCCAACTGTTACAATTGATCAGTTTGTCTGTATACTGTGTCATCATTCTTGGTGACTGTAAGATGCTACACAAGGTCAGGGTCATACTGGCCTGGGTTACATGATCAAAGAGCTCCTCTACGTCCCTTGTCATGTAGTCCAGGGAGGAACGTCTGAGGTAATACACACCAGCATGGACAATGATGGAGTCATATTTGTACTTGCTTTGGAGTGACCTGAGTGCATGTTTAATGTGGCAGAACCTGCCACCCGGCAGACAGCTCAAAGTGTCCTCCATGTTCAGCCTGGTGAGTGTGACGTCATTGTGTCTGACAATAGATTCATCTATTACAAGTGTATTAGGTGTGTTTTTAGCCCTAAGGGCAGTGACTGTGTGGCACACTGACTTTGTGAACCATGTGATATGTGGGTAATGTCGCGGGGTAGCAGTTGTCTGGGTGTCTGCTTAGGAGGTCTCTGCTTCTTAGGCAGATATTATGTAGAGCCTCCGAGTATGTATTTGTGTGGTAATGTAGTTTGTTTGCTGTCGCTATAGGTCTATGTGTGACGGAGTTGTGGTGTGTATGGTTATCTTCACCACCCGATAGACTGTGCCGGTCATGGTTCGAGAGAGCTCAGCCTCCTGTTTGTCTATATAGTTCCATCTCCCACATATATCTGAGTTTGTTGGGAGGAGGTGAGGGTTGTCTGTGTACATAAGGCAGTTGTAACATTGCCTCAAAAGTCCCATATTCACCAGCTGGACTGGAGAGTACACGCAAAACCAACCATTGGACATGCCAGGATATTATGATGACATACTCTCTGTTGACTGATCAAAAGGGATCAATAGGGTTTTAAGTGTGTAAAAGAGTATAACAGGGGTTTAGTGCTCAGGTATGTTGGTGTTTTTGAAAGATTATCTGCAAAGGAGTCCAGACAGAACCATGACACTTCTTTCAGCTATGTCATACATAGCACTGTACTCACATATATGTCCTGTGTCAGGGCCAACTGTACCTGACTGATAATGCCGACATCCTGTCAGACAGACCCATACATACATACCCACCTCCCACTGACAAATGTCCCTATCATCATACCAGGAGATATCCCATGTCGAATGGGTAAATAGCTCCTTCCAAAGCCGAAAACATGGCATCAATTGGATGACATTGTTTCCCGATATGTGTCATAAGTGAACTACAGAACAAACAGACCCTGCACCTGAACAGTCTGTTGAGCCACATCCTCTTTACAGAATCTGAAACTGTTGAATGTGTTACAGCAACATATGGCACACCCTACAAGTGTTGGTGCGCAACTGACCATGGGAACTATAGTCCTATAAGCCTATAACATCTGATCTGCAAGACCATTGAGTCCATCATGATTGAAGTCATGAACAGAGCTATTGGATGCCGACAAACACACAGCCCTACCAACTGTGGTATGATCATGGGCAGATCATGGTTCCCAAACCTTCTAGACTGTTTGCAAGGCAGCCACCCAGGACACACATCACTGACGGGAGCTACACTCGTCCCACATAGACTCTGAGTAGCCCTTTATCAACATCACAGACACATGCTGTATCCACAAATTCAACAACCTGTGCATACATATGTATTGTCACATGAAGGTATGGAAATTTGTCCACAGAGAGATCACGCAAGCTAAGAATTGTGGAGTCTTGTTCAAGCTGTTAACACCTGCTGACCCACATGGTTCATTCCTGGGATTGCATAAAACAAAGTGCACACACATTACCATGTCCAATCTGATGATGTCAGCATCCTACAAATATAGCAGGAGAAAATAAAGCACCCAGTAAAACATAGAGCGTGTCGTGTTAATGCGTATCTCTGTAGTATCATAACATAGTTAAGTAGGGGTTTGAATCCTGCAATTGCTCTGTGTGTGTGCGATGGGGGGGTGTGATTTCCTGTGAGAGGAGTGCCCTTTTTGGAGACTAGGAAAACACATGAAAAGAGGTAGATTCCTCTTTGGCAAGTCTGATGATGTCAGCATCCAAGAAATATCGCAGGAGAAATGAAAACACCCAGTAAAGCATATAGCGCATCGTGTTAATGCGTATCTCTGTATTATCATAACATAGTTAGGTAGGGGTTTGTAAACCTGTAATTGCTGTGTGTGTGTGTGTGTGTGTGTGTGTGTGTGTGTGTGTGTGTGTGTGTGTGTGTGTGTGTGTGTGTGTGTGTGTGGGAGGTATGTGTGTGTGTGATTTCCTTTGAGAGAAGTGCCCTTTTTGGAGCCTGTGAAAACACATTCAAAGAGGTAATCTCCTCTTTGGCATGTCTGATGATGTCAGTATCCCAAAAATACAGCAGTGGAAATAAAAACTTCTAGTAAAGCATATAGCGCATCGTGTTAATGTGGATCTCTCTAATATCATAACATAGTTAGGCAGGGGTTTGAATCTTGCAATTGCTGAGTGTGTGTGCGACACTGTTGGTTAATGTGTTGTGGGTTTTGCTTTTACAACTGTCTGACATATCAGTAAAGCAACAGTATGTGCATTGCACCTTCCGGTATCTGTGTGACACATACATACATGTAAACATGACCTCAATTGTTATCTGTGTGGCAAATACATATATGTACATGTGACCTCAATGAGTTCATAGGTGTGAAGCCTGCTTTCTACACGAATACATCTGTTACCATTGACAGTCTGTGCTGCTGCTTCTCAGACCTTAGGTCACATATGTATGTATGTGTCAAGGCCAGCCACTGTAGTGATCTGTGGCCTAGGTCATCTGTGTCACACACACCCATGACAGTTTCCATAGAATAGTGTGAGTGAGGGTTCATGCCTGGGGTATATGTCAGATATGTTCAAACACAACACAGTCTGACAATAATGGCCATTCATTACAGGTGTACAACACCTTCGTGGATATGCATATAGACCCTTTCATGCTTATGTGATGCACTGAGGGACATCAGCATACCTTTGGAAATGTGAATACCAAAGGACAGATGACATAACATGTGGCTGTATGTACACATTGGTACTCCTGCTACATGTTGTGGGCTACTAACAATGTGGTACTGTCAGGAGACTATGTATTGTAAATGTGGATAACTATGCTATAGTTGGCTTATAGCTTTACAGCATGTGTTGGTCAACAGGTATCTGTCTGTGTGATACCCTTGTGGAGGATAAGCGTCTCATCTGGAGAATGCATTGTAGGCCACTGTATGCATTACCAGATCTGGACGGAGATATCCCTAGTGTGTTTGCTTGTACCTGGGACATCTACGTGTCAAACAGGAGTGGTCCCAGGAATGTGTGGCGGCCAATACCACTGGTTACTGGTATAGTATAGTACCAGAATGACTCAAATGCTACTGTGTATCCTACATCTGTGTGTCAGTTGTCAAGACATCAGCTAACGATTGGGTAAAGTCAGGTTGTTGAGATTATGTATACTTCCAGTATGCAAAACAATGACAGATATAAACAGTATCACCCACAGCATAGTGGCAAATCATGTCATACACACATGTGTACCCAAGTCGTAACATATGTGTAGTAAAATGCATACTGGCCACCAACTGGAAATATGAAGTGTTAACATTGTGTAATACAGGGCATGTCACCCTTCCCATGTGTCCACTATGCACATACATGCAGATGGTGCACCTCCACCATGTTCACAAATGTACACCTGCAAATCTGTACTGCACACATCACACACGTACCATCTAATCACCAACACACGCAGCCAGTACCGCACACATCAGCCAAGTGGCACATGGGCGGACAATACAGTATTGGAATTAACACTGGTGTAGACAATACTACATTGATAATCATAGCTTTAATGCATCATGCCTGCTTAGATATACCTACAAGGATATCAGTACACCTTGCTGTTGACAACATGCTAACATTGCTACACTGCTATTAGGTCACCCTGTGCATCAGCACCATGTAAGCCTGATCCTGCATCATTGTCACAGATGACAGGAGGTGGCACAGTTTCATCATTTGCACAGGGTGTGTTATTGGTTTGCCAGAGCCCGACAATTACCCATCCAATCAACATGTGTGTGTGTGTGTGTGTGTGTGTGTGTGTGTGTGTGTGTGTGTGTGTGTGAGGGACAACAGCACAGTATGGGTCAATGTTGGTGTAGTGTGTGTGTGTATGTGTTAGCCCTAGGTGTTTGGTTTATGTGTGTGTGTCTGCATGCACACAGTTCCACCTTGTGGCTGCCACATACGGGTGATTGTGGGACAGCCATTGACTGTACCTGCCAGGCTGTACAGCTCACTGTCTCTGGCCACGGACACAGTACCTGTGCCTGTCAGGGGTGCCACAGACAGTATCGGGTACCAAGCCAGACTGGGTACTATTGGCAGAGGCATGTTGACTGGACCCATGTCCCTGCTGGGACTGGCCAGTGCCACATGCACATGGTCATCTAGGATGGTCTATTGACAGCCCAGCCCCAACATTGCTGGGGCTGGTACTGCCACTATGGGAGCAGCTGGGACTTATGTGTCGTCCGCGATGAGTGCCAGCTGATGATATTGCTGGCATACGTCCACGTCAACATCTCAGCTGTCCTGCACTGTCCTGGCACATGGACATTACATTGCAGAGGACATCTAGTGTCTCCCCCCAATGTCTATCAATGACCTCGGTGTAATTACGGATGGCACCGACAAGGTCACGGATACTGTCATTGATAGCGGTGTTGTCAGCCCTCTGCGCCCTTAGTCCCTGCCTGCTTAGATATACCTACAAGGATATCAGTACACCTTGCTGTTGACAACATGCTAACATTGCTACACTGCTATTAGGTCACCCTGTGCATCAGCACCATGTAAGCCTGATCCTGCATCATTGTCACAGATGACAGGAGGTGGCACAGTTTCATCTTTTGCACAGGGTGTGTTATTGGTTTGCCAGAGCCCGACAATTACCCATCCAATCAACATGTGTGTGTGTGTGTGTGTGTGTGTGTGTGTGTGTGTGTGTGTGTGTGTGTGTGTGTGTGTGAGGGACAACAGCACAGTATGGGTCAATGTTGGTGTAGTGTGTGTGTGCATGTGTTAGCCCTAGGTGTTTGGTTTATGTGTGTGTGTCTGCATGCACACAGTTCCACCTTGTGGCTGCCACATACGGGTGATTGTGGGACAGCCATTGACTGTACCTGCCAGGCTGTACAGCTCACTGTCTCTGGCCACGGACACAGTACCTGTGCCTGTCAGGTGCCACAGACAGTATCGGGTACCAAGCCAGACTGGGTACTATTGGCAGAGGCATGTTGACTGGACCCATGTCCCTGCTGGGACTGGCCAGTGCCACATGCACATGGTCGTCTAGGATGGTCTATTGACAGCCCAGCCCCAACATTGCTGGGGCTGGTACTGCCACTATGGG
Source organism: Protopterus annectens (assembly GCF_019279795.1). NCBI lineage: Eukaryota > Metazoa > Chordata > Ceratodontiformes > Protopteridae > Protopterus > Protopterus annectens. The sequence continues at coordinate 1,749,948,293 of NC_056744.1, read as the reverse complement.
AGCAGCTGGGACTTATGTGTCGTCCGCGATGAGTGCCAGCTGATGATATTGCTGGCATACGTCCACGTCAACATCTCAGCTGTCCTGCACTGTCCTGGCACATGGACATTACATTGCGGAGGACATATAGTGTCTCCCCCCAATGTCTATCAATGACCTCGGTGTAATTACGGATGGCATCGACAAGGTCACGGATACTGTCATTGATAGCAGTGTTGTCAGACCTCTGCGCCCTTAGTCCCTGCCTGATGTACCGTTCCATACGTGCCTGTGCCTGCATTACAGACTGGAACATGGCTGAGGTTGTGAGACCTGTGGAGGCACGTCTGCCAAGGGCATTACGACCAGCAGTGCTCCCACAAGCACCCCTGGACATATGCCTATGTGGTACCATTCCAGGTGTCTGGGTATGGCTGCTGTGTGGGGTTGCATGTGCCATAGTGCCTGCTGTATGCTGTTCCTCCGCTAAGGCCATTGGTGTTGAGGGATGTTGATCTGCAGTATGAATGTGCGCATAGATGGGGTGGACAGCTGTGTACTGTTGATTGGCAGACCAACGACAGACCCTGACAAACCTGCCTGTGCCACTACACATGTGTCATCATGCCCACTATTTGTGGCAGTAACCTCAGGTTCCCTGCTGCACTCATCCAATACCTCAGCACCTGTGAGAGGAAGACAGGAAACGCACTTCACAATCTGTACAGGATGTTAGCGCACATGCACACATGAACACATGAAAACACTTGAACACATGCACACATGCACATATGCACACATACACTACTCAGTCAAGTTGAGACACACACACACACACACACACACACACACACACACACACACACACACACACACACACCAACAGCAATATGGAACATATCCATTAGTGGTTGATGGTGCAGTACAGTATCACAAAGCAAAGAGTCCTATCACATGTGTCAGTATCCAGGATGTGTGTTGCTCAACAGCATGCAGTGCGACTGTGGAGAGTCCTTGTTGATAACAGTATACATGTCTTTGATGCATGTGTGTTGTTCAATGATTGGCCTCACCCTGGAACACAACGTGTACATGGACACATTGCTGTGCAAGTCTGGAACACTTTCCAATGTCCTGTGCACCATCACTCATAGGTATACATACCATGGCCAGATGCACACAACTGTCAGATGTATAGCAATGAATGTTATGTGTAGTACTGTAGTTACTGTAACTGGATGTAGTGTAGTACCATGAGCCATCATCAGGCAGCATCATGTGGTCAACCAAGGCCACTAATGTATGTCACACTGGCAACTATCTTGCTGTACCTGACCTGCACCACTTTGGCTACATTAACCATTTCACAGCCAGTTGTTACATGGGTATGTAAGGTGTTCAATAGGGAGCATTGCCTCACATGAATGTGTTGTGTGTTGAAGCGTGTCACACCACCCCATGATAGTCCTCTACCCCCAGGTATAGTATGTGTGCTGTGTTGCTGACATTTGGGATACTGGAGTACGACCATACAGCAGGTGTCTACAATACGCCATGTGTATCAAATTAACACTAACTGCATATGACAAAGTGGTGTATGTTGTGTGCATGTGTATTGACTCTGCCTTTACAATGTCCACTACAGTGTACCACAATTGGTTGGGATGCTCTGTGTATTGCATGTGTTTAAGGTGGATACTCATGTTACTGGGATATGCATAGTCCCACAGAGAGCATGCAGAGCATGTATTGTGTAGGTGTTTTACATGTGTATATGGCCTACAGGTCTCCTATGACATGCACATGTTATATGCTATATTAAATGTAGAAGACTCACCAGCATGGGTGTGCTGTCTTGCTATCACACCAGAGGGACCTACAAGGATACGAGACAGTTTGTCAGTGTCAACAACTATGGTATTGCTGCTGTGTTTGCAATTCACAGTAGTACAAGAGGTGACAGTCACAGGCATACAAATTATGTTCCAAATTATCAGTATTGCATGACACCAGGCTCCGCATCTTCTGAAGACACAGTACACATCTGGTAAATGCATGTTCTAACAATTGATCTAACAGTAGTCTACAGATATGCCATGTTACCTGCACGCTCTGCATCTACATGCTGGGTGACTCCGGCCTCCATGATGATGCATGTCTGTTGTGCTGCTTGTCCAGGAGCCACCATGCTGAGGAGCAGCCCTTCCACTCTGGTGAGGGGGGATGTGTTGATGCACCACCACCTGTGGCAAGCTGTTGTCTGTGGACATCGGAGGCATGCTGCCGGACATGTCATTAAATCACTGCAGTGATGGCGTACCTGCTCATAAGTCCGGTTATGCATGCCTACATCATTCACCCAACGGCCAACATCCTGCCACAGTGCAGTGCTTCCATGCTGGTCCTGGCTAGATCTGGAGAACAGCAAGTTGTAATGCTGTACCAGGGCATCATAGATTACCTCCTCCTCCTCAGGGGAATAGGCAGGCTTCCTGTTGTGAGACATATTCCTGTAAGACAATACAACAGTCATTGTGAGCATGTCATGTGGCACACTTAACATGCTAAAGTACAGACATCAATGAAATTCCATATATAGCAACCTATTGGCTGTCAGTAGATACACACCTTTCATACTACATAGGACTGCTCAGCCCACAACTGCCTGACAGTGCCTGGCACATACTATATTCCAAAACATGTTCTGCACAGCAACAAAGTGGAACCATTATGTAAGACTATACAACAGCACATGGCACAGTCTATGTGACACAATGCACCACCTAGCCACAGGGGGTGTGTATGAAGCTAATGCATGCAGACATTTGTCATCCATTGAAATGAATGTTAAGTACAGTTTAAGTACTATCAGTACACTATGCTACTTGATAGCAAACCCCTCAGTAACAAATGTGCACATTCATCACTATAGGTGGCATACTGCTGTAATACACTATACATGTTGCTAGATATGCACATATATCCTGTGACACACATATCACCAAGGCCATGTTACAGGCATACCCACACACACACACCAGACATACCTACAGGACACATAGGTATGGCAACAAAGATCAGTTTTACCCATGTAATATACAGTACTGTGTGTCAGCACCTACAAAACCTCATGCCTGAGGTTTGTAATGTGTGAGGACTACAGGTAATAAACAAAACAGTGTGTCCAAGCAATGTGGATGTAAACCATACTATGCTGTTTAGGCCTACAGCTTCAGGTAGTACTACTGTTCATACAGGATTTGTATTCACTAGTGTTACCAATCAATAAGCATACATGTACTGCTTAAGCCTACAATAGCATACTCCGGTCAACATCATGGGACTATGTCACATCATATGCCTTACTGCTTTTCCTGCCTAGCAATAGCATATGTATCCTTTGCTAGGATTTGAGCTGCAACACTATATACCATGATATACATGGTTTCACACTAGGCTATCACACATATATATACAACTTTGACACATTCACCATCACACCCAGTCAACCTCACATAGCAAGTAATGTGACAAGTACATGTGTGTGTGTATCAGGTCCTAGGTAGCTAAAAGGCTATTATCCATAGGACCTATGGAAGCATAGCCATATGGTACCCTGCCCTTCCACACCCATGTAATGTAGGTTCATGTGCCCCTGTCATGCAGAGCCACAGTGGTGACTCCCGGGTTGTGTTTCCTATCTCACACCCATTCATCATGATTATTCATGACAATTGCTAATGAGGACCTTCATTTGCTATTGATAGGTTGTTAGTTCCAGAGTATGGTATGTGTCTGAGATGATAATGTACCACTCTAGCATGTTCTGCTTTTTCACATTACAGGGTTTAGATCAGTACAGTGTGTAGCTTGTATGGAGTGTAATCTGTATATATGGAGCATGTCCAACACCTGTGGATTTGGCATAGCTTTGTATATTAGGCAGAGGTTGCCTCTGGGTAGGCGGTATGTGACACAGTGTGGCTGTGGTTTTGTAGGACAGTCTGCATAGGGCATCTGTTTGAGTCCGGTAATACTCTTTGTGAGGTATGTGTCTGGTGTCTACTGTCACTGCGGATGTCTTCTGAGGTACATACCGACAGGGCCAATGTACTCTATGATGGGAGTTATGACTGATGAGTACAGTGGAACACTGACCTCTTATTCCATGGATGACCCAACTTTTTTGTTGACATGTGGACCTTACTCAGTTTACATGACTAGTGTGGCACTGTGATTATCAATAGGGACACTACTGTCCACCTTTGTCCCATAGTCTGCCATCACACTTTCGGTGTTGAGTAGACTACCACCTATGTGGTAGTTCATGGGAACAGGGTTTTTAACATGAGGGATGTCAATACGTTTACAACATTGAGCTTGGGCGTACATATGAACATCCATTGGTGTACATATAGATATACATATAGGCACATATACAGTCCACCTTTCATGGTGGGAAAAGCAATTATGCAAAGGTTGAGAGGGATGCAGTTATGTAAAGATATTGCACAGTATTGTGCAGAATGCATGGAAGGTAGTCTCAGCCCATGTACCTTTAGCAGGACCCCCTATCTGGAAGACTAAAACCTGAGGAGTCATATCCATGGCGTTTAAATGCCACATGTCATATGCCAGCACAGTATGCTGTCTTGTTTGCCACACACTACCACCTACATACAAAAATGCACATAACCTACAACAGCATATAATTGTCCACCCTTCACAAACAGTTGCAGTATGTCCCTTGCTCTATGCACTTGTTCAAATGCTAATTTATCAGACACATACATATCTCTCCATATGTGTGTGCCATACACACACAGGGTCCACACTGTTGTAAGTCCTTACACCTCACGGATGACCTGTTGGGCCTTGCTACAACATTGACGGTTGTCATATGTGTGCATACAGTAAGAGTACAGGGAGTATATATAGTTGCAAATGATAACACTACTATACTAGCCTAGTACAGCAGTTGCCAATGCTGAGCTATAAATTATGTTACTATCATGCATGTCTTACTCTGTCACATCCAAGTTTATATAGGTGTTTGCACTACTCCCCCAAACTGCCATTATACACAGTACTGTACAGATCATAAATAACATGTTCAGATGTTCGACATACAATGCTGAGAAACATATGTCACAGTTATGTCCCATTGCACACAGCTACACACTACTTTGCCCATGGCAGTAGTTATACATGGCATCACTGCATACATACCTACTGCTGCCACGTATGCATGTTCCTGAGTATGTACAGTACTATTCATAAACATCTACTACTTGCCGGTAACTACAACTCTGTTACATACCTGTTACTCACTGTCAGGTCTGTCTGTGTATGTTTTTCAAGTTTTTGTTTTTATTAAGTAAAGTTTTTTACTTATTAGTTATTATTGGTTATTAATTAAGTTTTTTTTCTTAATTAATATATTTAGTTTTTAAAGAAGTAAATATAATATTTACTTAAGGCTATTTTATTCAGTAATGAAGTTTGTCAGTAGTTGCTGACACATGCAATGTAATGATTGCATGTGGGAATAGCAAGTACAATCTGCTTTTATAGTTATCTGGGCATGTGCATGTGATGCCCTCTGCACCAATTGGTGCCCAGCATTTGGTAAATGCATACAGCCTGCTGTGTGGTAATTGCAGTACTCACTGTCATAGCAACCCAATGCTATAAATTGCTAAGGTATGTAGGCATAGCCCTTTCAGATTTCCAGAGTGGGGCCCATGCGTGTTTGCTGTGGACACTGTTGTGTAAGTCAGAAGGTTGGTATACTTCTTATATCTGAAGCTAGAGGTGTAGACAGTGATGTACATGTTGTACTCAGGCCTGACAGTTGCCACTTGCAGTACAGAGCTGTCAGTGTAGAGTTTAACTCACCCCTACAAATGCTTACACAACATTTATGTGACTATGTAGTTTCTTTTCCACTCATATAATTAACTGCCATACAAATGTAGTTATTGAGAAGTATTCTTTTGGCACATGAACTGTTTGTGAACTGTTATACTGTGAATATTAATGTAGGCACTACTGCAGGGTTTGTGGTTTTATTGTTGACATTAGCACAGGGTTCACAGGACAACTGGACAATTCCGGTACTGTGTATGCCTACCTACATCCTTGGTAGACCCTAAACACACAAGTGTATTTAAAGTGTGGGGGGGGGTTGCTGACATACAGAGAGCATTATGTATTATTGTGTGAATATTATCTTACTGGATGTAAAGGATTGGTGTGTACCTGTTTGTTTATCAAGGCAGGTGGTCTGTCTGCATAGTTCCCAACTGACCTATCCAGATGGTAGTCAAATGTTGCACTGTTATTCTCTGTCTGTGCAACCCACAGGTGTTTTCATCACTAGTACAATGGCATTGTTGCAGTCAATTGCTACCAGTACATGGCTACATCCTTTGGTATTTCTCTGTTGTACTCCTACATAAGGGCATGCTTGTGGAAGTCCTACCACAGCTATTTGCAGTGTGTGTAATAGCAGGATAGATGCTATGCCTGTGTATTTGTGCCTCTGCCAGGCATATGAAACACTCAGATACATCTTTGCATGGAGTCAGGGATAGGTAGTTAAATGTGAAGTACACCTTACACATCATAGAGACAGTAAAAGTCTAGACTTGTGTGAAGCAGTGCATATGGTTACGTACTCCTTTTAGGAAGTACAAGCAGTGTCTACTGTTATTATTGTCAGTATTCGTTGTGTAATACCCCACCTTTCTGACTGACGTCAGTACTTTTCAGAGGGATTCAGAGGGACACAGCTTCAATATGTTTCACAATCAGGGACATCCCTGTTAAGTAGTCACAGTTGGGTAGTATGACCTCTGCCCTAATCAGATTTGCCACTGTTTGTCCTGCTTTGATACTGTGTGGGGGTTATAAAGTGCCTCTGTAACTTTATTTGCTGCTAGAATGGCTGCTTCTCATATCACACTCATGTAATGCATTTCACAACAATTGCTGGTAAAGATCCACAAAACAAACTTTGTGTTGTGGCCTTCCTATTTATCCTTTACATTCAGTCATTGAAATGCATGATATATTTATTTGAGCACCAAGTTATTATATATCAGCTGTGGCTTAGTGGTAATTCATGCAGTTTATTGTGTCAATGGTCTGGGGCTTGAGACTGGCAGAGGTATTTTATTTTGCTGCTGAGCAGAACAAGGGCCCTGACATAGAGTGACCAAGGCACTTTTAAGCAGTTGTAAGCGGGTTTGCGTGATGCTTAGCAATACTAAGCTAAGCGCACACATGCGCACACTCGCTTAATCCCAATTACTACTGCTTAAAAGTGCTTACTCCCACTAACCCCCAAGCTAATTCCTTTGAAAGAAAAGAAAATAGGGAGATAGGAAAGTGGTGAAAAAGGGGGCACAAAGAGGGAAAGACAGTAGGAAAACAAGCTCGGGATGTGCAGGACGGGTGTAGGGAAGGTCCATAGCTGCCCATTTCTTTACCAGCAACCATTCTATTATTGGACTACAACACTTTCTTTCATGCTCTCTCCCCTATTTTATATAACAATACATGCAAAATAATCACTAACCTGCCTGGTGGTGCAGCCTTAGCAGCCTATCTGCATAGGCTTGCTGATTCGCAGCACGGTCACCTGCAGCTGTGAAGTAAATGAAGGGATATTGAGACATACCTATCCATTATACAGAATCAGTTATCATTTCTTACATACTGCATTCCATGGCTACCTACTCAGTTGTGGGGCATCTTGCATCCCACGGGCTTCCTGTATCCATTGGTTCAGTAGGTCCTGCTTCCGTCTCTTCAGGTCTGCATGGTGGTGATGGACCTGCTCACCAGTCCGAGGAACACCTGTGACACTGGTGAGTTCATGAGCTAACCAGTTCCAAGCCTCTGCCTTGTACTCCTTCCCTTGGAACTGGCCCTGCAGGAGTCTTGACTCATGATGGTGGACAAGGAGCCAAATCATGTATTTCGACTCCTCGATGCCCCAACATTGTGCTTGGAAGCGTGTACCCTCTCCAGCACCAGCCATTCTAACTGCAGATGTGAGCTGCAATCAGTCATGGCGAGTATTCCCACCTATGGGGCTTAAATATGCCGCATTTCCCGCACTTTTTTGTGATTGGCCGTTTTTGAAAATTTTCGGCTGACTGCAGACCTGCTTAATAATGGTTAATCTACCATTTATGAGTATATGTATCTTAACATTGGCTGTTTATCCTAAGCTGCCATGGCTTAGTGGTTCAGTACTTTGGTTATGGTGCACAGAGTCCTGGGTTTGAACCTTGTCGTTGCATGTTATTTTACTGCTGTCCAGACAGGCTAGGGGGTGGGGCTGTGTTTAAGCAACTTTGCTCTACGTTGCTCCATGTTGCCCTACGATGCACTGGTTTGCACAGCGCGCACCTCCGCGCAAAACGATTGCGGTGGGTAAAGTGCTGTTTAGCTATGGGCAACTCTATTGCACTGGGTAAAGCGCTATTTCGCTATGGGCAACTCTATTGCACTGGGTAAAGTGCTGCTTAACTGCGGGCAATTATATATCAGGATCATTTATAAATATATATTTTGTTCACTAATACATAGGCCATTTCACTGCTTTTTAGTAAAATTGTAATCATATATGTCGGGTATTATTTCATATAACTGATTTAAAACATAAATAGGAAGGGGAGTGGTAGGACTCGAACCGTGAATGCCTCCTCTTTGTGCTAACGCTCTACCATTACGCTATTGCTATTTGGCATAATTTGCATAAACATTCCTTGTTATGTTCTTCCATGACATGATTGCTAACTGCAGTTAAGCAATGGGCACACTCACGCACACACGCACACATACGGGCAGCTATTTCGGGAATTAGAAAAAAAAATAATGTTTTACTTTTTATAACTGTGCTGGGGGTTTACAATGTCAGGGAGTGTGGTGTTGGGTACATGGACATTTGAGCGGACTCGCTCTTGTGTGTTTACATTTTGCAATTCGGACACTTGCAGAGATGTGGACATTTAGACTGCTTGGCAGTCGGACACGCCCCCTGCTTTCTTGCATGGTCCGTGTTAGACTTGCAGTTGGGTCAGCGTGCCCTCATGAATATTCATGGCACGCTGACATCATACCATTCAACTGCAGCCTCCGAGTAAGACTTATTTAGTCTTACACGGAGGATTCGTGAATCTGGGGATTTGTTTGGGGAGCTGTGTCCAAGGGAGTTGAAAGTCCAGGATCTTTGGATCAGGCGAGACAAATTTAAGCACATGAATGTCAAAAAATGATGGCTGTAATAAGTATCTTAAATCTCTGGGCCATCTTTGGACTTCAGGCCCACTGCTAGTAGTCAAAGACAATACTCAAGTGATGTAGGACACAAACATACAGGGGGACCCAGGTCCTAGCCTCTTTGCAGACTAACTATGAGAGCCTGCAAATTAGCAACTCATAAAAATCAGTCCCTCCATGCTACCTGTATTGTGTCAGAAGAAAACATTATTACAGACAACCTAAGTAGGACCAGGATAGACCCTCATGAATTGAAGCTGCATTTATAGGTTCATAGGTAAGTGCTAGGCTAGTTGCTTTTGCAGACCATTTTAAACCTAGCCAGTTTCCCTTTTTCTGTGCTTAAATTAATCTATCTCATTTGGTTATAGATAGGCCTTACCCATCCCATGGACAATAATTGTATATTACCTCGAATGACAATAACTGGGATTATACCATAGATAATTTGAGAGGACTCATGCTTGGGATAAACCATTTAAGAGAAACCTCTGTCAATTAGTAGTACAGGGGACAGTCCTGGGGTAAACTTTCTGTTTCCATTCATCTATATAAGTTGTGCTTGAATACTGACAGTGATAAACTTTGTTTTATGTGGATGTAGAGACTGTCCCACAGCAGCTCGAGGATCTTCCAGGAATTGATCCATCTGTGGGGAGCCTCCTCAAGCAGAGTTGCTATCCTCCAGCCACAACAGATAGTTAAAGAAATTTTGCTCCATGAATTGTACTCAGACATGTAGATAGATGCTTTTTCATTCCCATGGAGGGAATGTTTCTGTATGCTTTTCCAACATTTATTAAAATAATTAGGGTTCTTCTAAAGATTCAGAAGGACTACCCAGAGATAACCATGATGACTCCCTTTTGGCCCAGGGAACAGTGTTTCTCTCTTTTGAAAATGGCCAAAGGTAATTACCACAATCTTCCTCACAGAATGGACTTACACAGGACAGGGGCTGTTTGATACAACCCTACCTTCAACTTTTTCAGTTGACTGCCTAAATAATAACATTTTAGTATCAAAGACATCAAAGATACCTGCTAATAGAAAATTATATATAGGTAAGTGAAAAAAATTCTAGTTAGTTCTAAGACAAGAACCAAGACTTTCTTAAGGTTCAGACTCCAATGTTTCTGTAGCAGTTGTAGGAATTGCTACCATTACTCTTCTATCAAGATTAATCTTTCAGCAATCTCTGGTTGTCTGCCCTTATATCCTCCTCTTACTATCCTACCCCAAGAGAAACAGTTTTTGAAAGGAGTTTTACCTGTTTGCTCACCTAGAAGACAACTGGCTTCTTATGATCTTAATTTTGTAGTGGATAAACTTACAATCTTTCCTTCTGATCCTGCTCATGAGACTGATTTGAAGTTCTTATCTTGGAAAACAGTGTTATTTATTGCTCTGACTTCTACAAGGACAGGTTAAGAGGAGCTGTTATAGTGACTCATTCTTACCTCATCTTTCATATAGATTGTGTAACACGGAGAACAAATCATTCCTTTATACTTAAGGCTGTTTCAGAGTTTACATTTTGCCGAGCAATTCATCTCTGTCTTCTTCCCAGAACCTAAAACTAAGAGAAAAATAAGAGAGACAGAATTTTACACCCTTTGAATGTCAACAGGAAACACAAATACCACACTGATAGGACAAAAATTCTGATTAAATTTTGGTAAGAAAATGAAACAATTAATTTTGAAAGAGAAACGTTCTCCATGATTGTCTCATTCTATTGCTTTTCATTGTTCTCACCAATGCACATTCCTCCCAAAGTCAGAGCCCACTCTGGCAGGCTGTGGCTACTTTGGTATCATTGTGGAAAGGGGTAGACTGAAGAAATATTTTGGAGGCAGCAACTTGGTCATTTGTACACACATTTACCAAGCACAAACTAGATTACTTCCCTTGATAAAAGTCATCTATGCTAGGACTGTTCCCTAAGGGTGCTTGGACTTTGAGCATTCTTCTGCCTCCCTTTCTTTTTAAGCTCTGGTATTCATTACATATAGGTTACATTACTACAACTATGATTTAATGATAAATATAGTACAGTTGTGTAAGTAAACTTACCATAATAATAAATGTTAAAATAAATCTTGCTGTAGTATCAGTACCCTGCTTCCACCCCCCCCCACTTTTTGCCTTTTTTATGCCAGTGTGTGTGTGTTTTTATTATTGCATTCCCTATCTGGCAGGGAACTAGCCTCCTTTGAGGCAAAAAAGCTATGAAATTTTGGCAACCTAGCCACTGACTTTATATTGCTCTGCTTGAACTGTGCAGTGCTGTTATGGTACGTTTACTTACACAACTGTACTTTGTAGTAAGATAATGGCATCTTGATTTGTTGCTTAATAAATCAGTTAGTGTAATTGTTGGGCTACTTCTGATGAGCTAGTGTTCAAGTCTGCCATTAAAACAATGACCATTTCCAAATACAGGAACCAATGTGTATGTTGACCTTTCCTTTTGACTGTATTATTTGACTGATAGGTCAGCTAACTGGTAGTGGTGTGAGAATGCTGAAATACCACAACTGGGGAATGCACCCTCTGTTCATCATAAATTACTACTGCAGTAACCTTAGGTATATGGGTTTTATATCCTTGCCAAAGATATAACCCATATAGCCTAGGCTACTGCAAAAGTGATTTAATCAAGCATCTACTGCTCCAGTAAGTACAACTTACTCAGCTGAACTTTCACCCATGTTGTGCAATCATGAAGTTGACAAATTTATGTTTGCCCCACTGCAAAAAACACTTTATTCCATTTTTATGCTCCATGTTTATCGTCTGCAGCACACATGTTGTTTTATTGGTGTTTTTACTTTCAATGTTTTTGTTTAGTATAATGAACATTGATTGTGTACATTGTAGACTTCTTTGCATAGTTCCCAAAAGAAAGGCTCAGGCATTCTTACTGCATACATTTTAAACAGATTCAGATATCTTCAATGTCCTTAATTTCATGTTTACTCAAGAGCTACTATTTCTCTTTAAATTTATGCTTTCCCATGGATCTTGAAACTACTACAGACAGAAAAGAAGATATAGCCTAATGTACTGCAGTTTATCCCCATTTTATCTTTCCTTGCAAAATTCTTATTAAAAGAAGCACAATATACATCAAATTGTATATCACACTTTTCACTCAGACAGAAAGCCTCTGATAAGTAGTTTTAGGAAAGATTTAATGAATACAAAGGCACATACTTGTAAGTTTCTCTAGAAATGTCATTTATTCTTAAGATTATTTAAATGTGTCTGTGGTTAAAAGCAATAGTTCTAGAATAAAATAATTTATCAGACCTGTTAAGAAAGAAAGGTATAAATGACAGGATAACAATGTGAAGGTAGTGGAGTGACTGCTTACTTCAGGCAGTAATGTCTTCCTCTCTTATTTATAATTAGGTTGTTCCATAATGGTTACAGTTTAGTTGCAGTATCAGAAAGTAAGAGAAATACAAATGTTAAAAAAAATCTGACCAAAATACACTTCAGACAGACATCCCATTCTGCCATTACTAAGTACTTACCTTGTATCTCTAGCACTTGAGCATTTTCAATTATTAATAAGTGAAAATAATACATAAATACACATGTAACATATACAAAAGCATATTACATGTACAAAGAACTTGTAAATGGACAATGGAATGGACCTGTGTCCAGTCAGACCATCCTGCTTAACAAATGTAAAATAAAAAAAAATAAATAACACATTATAAACTGCAATGAAAATAATGCATATACATATAACATGCACAAACACATAGCTGTACAAAGAACCTGTAACAATTTAAACGGCAATGAAAATAATACATAAATACACATATAACATGTACAAATGCATATTAGATGAACAAAGAACACATATCACATTATAAACTGCAAAACATTTTATAAAAAAATTAAGTCAGCCATTAGAAACAAAGACTCTCCCTCATCAGAAGAAAATTTCCCTAACAAACTTTCTTTAGTTGAAGTATATTCACTACACATGGTTCCTGCCTTCAGTTTCCCTACAACATTGTCTCAGCCTGTTCATTGTATGTCTGGATTACTGTCTCATCTGCCTTTAACCTTGTTTTTGTGCTCCCTGTTTATCTGACTCCCAGTAGCTCTTTATTGTTGGCCCTCCAGCGTTTGTTTATCCCATGTCAGACCTCTTTTTCATTTTTTGTCAGCAAGCTTTTCACCCATCCCTCTAACAGGAATATCTGTGTCATCTCCTTCTTTATCCAACAATATTTGTTTCATATAGCCCCAGACAGCACAAACAACAAGTGCCTTGGTACTTGCTTTGCATGAGCATCCCCTCAATTTACAATACATCAGAATCAATATCCATTATACTCAGTGATTTATATAAATGAAAATACATAGCAAAACTGTTATGCCCAGTAATACTGGTTCCCATGCACAAGGGAGGAATCATCTCTGACCCAGAAAAATACAGGCCTCTCAGTTTGACATGTGTTCTCTGGAAAGTCATTGACAGAATTTTCATGCAGCTAATTTGTGTAGACAGAGGTAACCTACTACTTCTTCACCAGGGCTAAGTTAGCACTTGCCTTCAGAACCTTTCCTTTCTTTCTTGACAGACAGCAGTAAAACCATCATTGGATAATGGTTTGATAAGCTATGAAAGCTGATTTTGAACAGAAATGTTAATGTTCGTCATTCCCACTGTTGCAGTAGCATTTAGGCTATATGGGTTGTGTTCTGTCCAGGACACAGCAACTGGCCAGCTTCCAAATGTTCTGGCTCCCTCTCCTACCTTCATTCTGCTTATTGGATAGCCCTGTGGAGAGAAATCAGCACTCACAGTGAATCTTTTTTCAGTACTTTCTTAATGCCTCATGAAGAAGCAGTGCAGAGGTTTCATGCGGTACCAGCTGGCTTTGAATTTTGTTTCTGGCATAAAAGTCCCCAGTAGGGAACCATTCTACACTGATTTTTTTTCCCTTCTACCAAAAAAAAAAAAAAAAAAAAATATATATATATATATATATATATATATATATATATATATATATGGATTCACTTCTAAATTTCGAAATCCCAAAATCTCGAGTTTCAGAACATTGAGCTCAGAATCCCGAGATCTTGGAATCTCGAAATAGTGAACCCTCCCCCAATATACCACTAAACACATGAAAAACAAGTGTATGCAGGGGGCCAAGCCTCCCTGCACCCCCACACCCCTGCTACTTAAATATACCAACTCCGAGAACACACTACAGCGAGGACAAGGGACATCTCCTAGTCCGTGCTGTATGCCGATCTCCATTCAGGATTTCAAAGTTTTAAAACTTCGAACATATGATCTTCGAAGTCTTAGACTTTGACATTCTGAAGTGCACATATATATATATATATATATATATATATATATATATATATATATATATTTTTTTTTTTAATAGGGCTTTAAGTGGTATTTCCCCTTTAAGAAACCCAGTATTCTTTCAAATATCAGAAGTTTCCTTTCAGAGACAGCAATTTTTAGGTCTAGGTTCTTTAGGGGCATTTTATGATAAAGTGTACTGCTTATGTAAACTTTAGATTATTTGATTGAAACTCTGAAGTGTTTTATATGGGCAGGGATTGTTTCAAGGTATGGCAGTGCTTGTGCACACTTTGTGACGTGTCCCCATTTTTTTCTGTCAGACTAAGTCTTATGGCAAAGGGTTTTTTAACAGGATGCTAGGGTGTTGCTTATATATTACTGTGTTAGACGATACTGTATGTAAATTTAAGTCTGTGTGTGCTGCTTGATAACACTTTTTGGCAACTTACCTTTCAACCAACTCATTCCAGCAAAGTTTACTTTTAGACATGCTCCTCAGTTATAACATGGATACTTATCCTGCTCCAGTTTTTCCATCTCCCAATGTACTTATAAAGAAAAAAAAACAACTTAACAAAGAGTCATTGCCGACATGATGGGCTCAGTCAGTGCCTTAGTCAATAGTGGGTGAATCTGTAGTGGCCATTTGTCATTCCTTAGAGCACTCACTCACCTCTCTGGCTTCCTCTGGTGTGGTCTTTTCAGCCACCATGAATGAGGGGTCAGTTACTTCCTCTTCAATTCTTGTAGTGTTTAACCTGGAAATGGAAAAAACATCTTCTCTGAGTCAAGAAAACACTCTGAGAGATGTATCTCAGGGTAGCCAAGGAAAGAGACCTCTAGATGGGGCAGCATTGCCTTATTCAAACTGGTCTTCAGCTAAACATTTTCCTGTAAAGAAAAACAAAACAAAAGGTTAAACATTATTCATCTGAAGACGTGGTGTCTGTTGGAAAAGATAATTTTCTTATACGTGGCAATTATTACAGACTATTAATTGTAGTGCTCAGAAATTCTTATATGAGAATGATGTCAGCAGAAATATTCTTGAGGAAATCTTTGATTCAGTATAAACTTGGCCCTCACAACTTCCCTTGGAGAGATTTTCCTTTTCTCAGACACTAGCCAGGATAAAAGAAGTGTTCTTACTGGAACAGGTAGGTGTTCACCTGAATTGGGGAGATAGACATGTTAGAAGTACACATGCCTAATTCCACTCCCATATCTCCTATTATATAGCCTTGGAGGATGTATTTAATGCTGCCTGTAATAATACTGTCAGCCTTCAGTTTCCAAAAATGCAGATCAATTTTACAAAGTTTCTCATAGGTTCATAGGTTCATACTAGGCTATCTGCCCTAGGGCATTTATAAGCCTAGCCAGAGTGTGTTTGGCTTTCGCCACCCATTTTAAATTAATTTTGCTATGCCCTTTTTCGAGGTTAGTATACTGTGCCTCTAACAGTGACACAGAAGTGATACCCGGGGTAAACCTACGATCTCCCATCCATTCATCAAGATTCCTCTTGAAGAGAGTCAATGAGGGACTCTGCCTAACCTGGACTGGGATTTTATTCCAGAGTGAAGGGAGCCTCTGGGTTATGAATCTGTCCTTCCAGCATGTCCTATTTATTTCAGTGCTGAGGTTCAAGTCTCTCAAGCCCATAGCTCGATGGGATTTGGATTTTCTGAGGTGCAGCATGTCCATTAATTCCGGGTTGGACATGGCTTTATACGTCAGGCACAGATCACCTCTGAGCAGGCGGTATGCCACTGAGTAGAGATGGAGATTCTTTAACCGGGCAGCATATGGCATCTGTTTGAGCCCTTTGATCCTCTTGGTGAGGTACTTTTGGGGTCTTTCCAGTTGCTGCAGGTGTCTGGTAAGGTATGTCCCAGAAGGGGCATTGTACTCAATTATGGGCCTGATGAGGGATGAGTAAAGAGGCATGATGACCTCCCCTGATCTAGATGTGAATCCCTTCATGATTAGGTGGGCTGTATAAAATGTTTTTCTAACCAAATTGGCCACGTGGTTGTCAAATGAGAGATTGCTATCAACTTGGGTCCTCAGGTCCCTAATTACTTCTTCTGTACTTAATGGATTACCACCTAGGTGGTAATTTGGGGGCACTTTGTTTTTGCCAAAGGGGATGACTATACACTTTTTGGCGTTTAGCTTGAGGCCATGGCTCTGGCACCAGTTGTCTGTTTCTATGAGGCCCTTTTGGAGGATGCTTGTGTCAGCTGGAGAGTTGATTATGGCACCCAGTTTGCAGTCATCTGCGAACTTCGTCAGCCACAGTCCTTCCGTGTTGGCCTGTACCTCCGAGAAATATATACCGAACAAGAGAGGTCCCAGGACTGAGCCTTGTGGGATGCCACTTGTAACTGGTTTGGAGTCTGACATGGCTCCAGAAATTCTAACCATGTGGGTTCTGTCCTTGAGCCAGTTTGCAACCCATCTAGTGACATAGGGGTTTATATTTAAGCTGGTGAGCTTATCTATAATGCCCAAGTGGGGTATTGTATCGAAGGCTTTTGCAAGGTCCAGGTAGGCTCTGTGGACCACCTTCCCCTCGTCAATGGCCTTGGTGACTGTTTCAAAGAAATTGACCAGGTTTAAGAGGCAGGATCTGCCCTTAACAAAGCCAAACTGGGTAGAATCCAGTGTCTGTAGGTCCCCAATATCTTTATTTATGAGGTCCATGATGATCATTTCCATAGCTTTGCAGACCAAGCTAGTCAGGCTTATGGGGCAATAGTTTCCAGGATCCGTTGAGGCACAACCTTTGTGGAGAGGGACCACTGTTGCTGTACGCCACTCGTTGGGTACATATCCTGTAGTAAGACTGAGACTGAACAGTAGTTTTATGTTTTGGTTTAGCTCTTCTTGAAGTTCATGTAGAACACAGCCCGGGTCACCGTCTGGTCCTATTGATGCTGTGTTTTTTGCTTTGGAGAGGGCGGCTGTTACCTGAGCATCTGAAATGTCAGGGGGGCACCACTCTGCTGGGATAGATATTTGCCCTTTTGGTGTGGGGGGGGGAGTTTGCGCTGAACCTGTCAGCTAGGATGTTGGCAGTGTCTGTGGGTTTGGTGTATTTTTTGTCATTTTGGACTAATTCTGAGCATATCTGGGAATTCCCACCCAGGTTCCTAACATAACTAAAGAAAGCCTTGTGATTATCCTTAGTGTCCTGTGCAATTTTTCTCTCGAAGCTGGCCTTAGACGATTTTATGAGTGCCCGTAGTTTTTGCTAATACTGATCAGAGATGCCTTCCCTTTTTGGGATTTTGCTCTATCATGTAGTAGCTTCCTCCTTCTATTGTATAGTTTGTTTATGGCTGGGGTCCACCAGACAGGATGTCTTGCCTTTGGAGGATTGGGTCTTGGTTTTATTTGGGATTGCATGATCCATGCATTCCTGAAGGTGTTCATAGAATGCATTTATAAAGGATTCTGCAGTCTGGGCCATATTTTCCACAGGCCCGGAGGCTTTGAAGGATTCCACCTCGGTTTTGAGGAGTGTAAAATTTGCTTTAGAGAAGTTTTTCTCTGTGGTTTTATGGGCAGGGGGTGGGGTCGGGATGTGAATATCCAGTGAGGTTAGTTTATGGTCTGATCTTACCAGTGAGGGATACACTTCTGGTCTGGAGCATAGAGTCCCCATGTTGGTGATGATCAGGTCCAGTATGTTTTCCGCTCTTGTGGGAGTGGTAACAAGTTGTTCCATAGCATTTGAGTTTATAAATTCGAGGAACCTTTGGGCTAGGGTGTTGGAGCTAGAGTAATGCTCCCAGTCTATGTTTGGGTAGTTGAAGTTGCCCAATATAATGGTGTTCGGAGAGACCTTCATATTTTCCAGTGTTCTCAGGAAGGCCGAGTGGGGTTCCTGAGTTTGGGAGGGTGGTCTGTGGCAGGCTATAAACTGGAAGGCAGTTTTACCCACTGTTAGTTGCACATGGATAGTCTCTGATGCTTCGTGCTGTGCCACCAAGCTGGAGGTGTGGGTATCTTTGATGAATATTGATACTCCTCCTCCTTTTGTGGTTCAGTCCAAGTTTTGGGGCCGAAAAGCATGGTATGAGGTATAATTGGTAGTGCTGGGGTGCTCTCAGGAGCCTTGAACCAGGTTTCTTTTACTGCACAAATATCAATGTTCTCCATGCTAAGGAGATTTTCGAGTGTGTGCATCTTGAGGTTTAGACTTCTGGCGTTGAGTAGCATTACTCTTAGTTTCTTATCCCTTGTGATATCTATGGAGGTGGGTTTGTCTTTTGAGCCTTGCCTAAAAAAAGCACTATGGGGGTAGCAAGAGCCTTTGCCAATATCCGAAAGCCCAGGGGTGACAGGTGCAAGCCGTCTCTAGCAAAGCATCGTGGCTTGTCGAGCATGTCATCCCAGGCTGACAGGCATTGGATCCCCTTTGAATGACACCAATACTTAAGCCAATTGTTGAAATTGATCATCTTGTCTTCATATTGTGGCATCATTCTTGGTGAGGGTAAGATGCTACTCAAGGTCAGGGTCATACCGGCCTGGGCTACATGCTAAGAGAGCTCCTCTATGTCTCTTTTCATGTAGTCCAGGGAGGTACGTCTCTACGTACGTCAAACTAAGAAGCATTTGCTTCCCACCTCAGATCTGATCCTGTGCCATATCTACATCTGTGCCAGTTGGGAATACACTCTTGGTTTTACCCAATCCTTCTCTTGTGGGCAAAGAAGGAAAAGTATTGGACAGAAGTATTGAGAGAATAAATCCATCTTCAAGTTTTGTGAGTATAGTTGTTAACTGTTAGACTCATTGTGGAAGTTTGTCTTTTTATTTGCCGACAGTTTGAAGGAATTATCTGCTACACTTCCTTGGAAATATAATTTTGATATGATTTCCATTGTATCGAAAATTTCTCAAGTATTAAAATATGCCTTAAAGAGTGTGTGTGTGTGTGTGTGTGTGTGTGTGTGTGTGTGTGTGTGTGTGTGATTGTGCAGATATTGTGTCTAAGGCCACTGCTGCTGCTACAGTGTTGAGATATGTCTGGATATGAAGTTTTCAGATGAAGTAAAGTTTGACATTTTAAGTTCAACTTTAAATAAGGTTTTGTTTGGCCCATCTGCTGCTCAAGTCCTTGAAAAAGTTAATGAGAGAGGGAGATTAATCAAGTGAGCTTCTAAAACTCGTCAGATTCCCCCTTATAAATCTCACAAATACTATTTGCCTTCTACAAAGCAAAGCAAACAATCCCTGTCTTCTCAAGCAAAACAGGGAGCCAGAAAGAGGTGGCAGGAGGGAAATAACAAGAAATAAAGAAGTCTCCCAAAAAAGGAACATTCTAATAATTTAGAATGAGTATGCCAGGATTATTTTCCCTTTCCCCATGCCTTCCATTGCTATCTCTCTGAATTTGTCCCAGAAACTGAGTCTAAGGATTCCCTTATGGCAACAGATTGTTTCAGAGTCTTGGGTGCTAAAAATGGTTCAGGTGGGATACAGGTGGCACAGGATACAATTATTTCCTTTCAGGTGAGTTCCTACACCTCCTTTGAACCAAACAGCTTTTTTCCTCACATTCTTCATCACTTATGCACTCTAGGAGTCATAGAACCTTCCATTAAATCAAAGGGGCAAAGGCTTATCTTTGAGAATGTTTCTAGTACCAGAGAAAGAGCCTTCTTGGAGACAATTTCTAGATCTTTCTTTTCTAAATATGTATGTGAAATTAGCAAAATGTAAAATGTTGACCCTTCAGAATATGTTGCATTTTTTTTCCCAAGGGAGTTTTTTTGGTAATAGTAGATATAAAAGATGCTTATCATCACATTCTCATAGCCACAGTCTTCAGGAAATCTCTCAGGCATTCTACATCTTGATCACATTACCTGTTTTCTGCATTACCCTTTGGATTATCTACATCTCAAAGGGTATGAAAAGTGTCTAGGTCCAGTCATAGCTCATCATAGACAGAATTGCAGATAGATATTTCTTTACTTAGATGACTTAATTATCTTTGCACAGTCTGTTCCCAGATGTCAACAGACATTAGGTTTCTTCTCTTCTGACCAATCTGGGATTCCAGATATATGTTCAGAAATCTTCCTTGATCCTGTCATACAGGATTGTCTTTCTGGGCTGTCTTATAGATAGCTCTCAGCAAAACGTTTTTTTGACAAAGGGCAAAGTGGATTTTTATCTGAAAACTTTCCTGAACTTCTCCAATCAGTTTCAAACTTTGGCCAGAGAGCATCTCGGTATCCTGGGGTTCATGGCTTCTACAATTCTCATGATTCCGTTAACCAGGTTACACATGAGAAAAGTTCAGCAGTTATGAAGAAAACACATGGACCAAACATTTGCATTCTCTGGAATTTCAGATAACAATTTTGGGCTTTGTCAACAAGGAACTGCAATAGAGAAGGCTACACAGACTGATCCATGCCATAAAATCTCTTTATTATCTATGTCTTCAGTACCTCTTCAGGTGATTACAGATGGCCCCACAGTGATGTGGTATTTAAACAAGTGGGTGAGTACCAGGTGGTCCCCTCTGTGCAGACTGGCTGTGATGGCTTGGAAGGTAAGCACTTCAGCACTCTTTAACCATCAAAGCATCTTATATTCCATCAGAGCAAATGGAGTGGTAGACAAGCTGAGAAGGAGCTAAACCAACCCTTATGAAATGAAACAGAATGAGAGGGATTTCCAGGAATTAATCCCATTGTGGGGAACACCTCATAGAGATCTGTTTGCACCGTTTCATAACAGACAACTGAACAAATTCTGCTCTATGACTTCTTTCAAACAAGTCTGGTGATTTATGTTTTTCATTCATGTGATCAGTATTGTTCCTTTATGTCTTTCCATTGTTTCTACTAACATCCAAGGTAATTCTGAAAAGTCAGATGGACTACCCAAAGATAATTGAGGTAACCCCCTTTTGGGCTAGGTAATTCTCTCTTCTTTTGGTATTGGGCAAAGCAATTATGACATGCATCCTCAAAAACTGGACCTACTCACACAAGAAAAAGGAAGTTTGATACAACCCGTTCTCAAACATCTTCAACTAACTACCTGGATGATTCCATTCTGATTCCTTTTAGGCACCACTTTCATAAGGAAGTGCAGCAAGTATTAAAGGAGGAAAGAAACCTGCTAGTAGGAAACCTTATATCGGCTGTGGAAAATATTTTCTGGTTGTTGCCTAGCCAGTAACTATGGTTCCATTAAGGATTACTATGCTTAAAGATTTGTGTGAGGTACTATCCTCTGGTTTGTATTACTCTTCCATAATGGTATATATTGCAACCATTTCTACTTCATTCAATGTTTTAGTGAAACAATTTCTGATGGGAGTTTTATATCTGTGACCCCTGTGTAAACAAATTTCTACTTCATGGGATCTTAACTTTGTGCTTCAAAAGTTAACCATTTGAACCTGTTCATCAAGCAGAGCTGAGATTCATTACTAGGAAAACTGTTCTTCTTATTGCTCTGACATCTGCAAGAAGAGTATCTGATTTGCAAGCACTCGAGGTGAGTGAACCTTATGTGGTTTTCAATAGAGATAAGCCCACATTAAGAACAAAATCTATCATTCATACTCAGAATTGTTTTGGAATTTAGCCATCAGTCTCCCAGTATTCTATCCAGATCCTCATAACCAGGGAGAAAGGATTCTCCATAGTCTGAATGTGCATAGGCAGGTCAGGTATGATCTTAACAGAACTAAGTCCTTCAGAAAAGCAGATCAGCTATTTATTGCTTACGGTGAGATAAAGAAAGGATAACCTGTGTCAAAACAGATTGCTTCCAGATGGTTCTCCTCAGCTACTGTATTTTTCACTGCAAGAATAGTAATCTAATTCCAGCTGGTATAAAGGCTCAGTCTACTGGAGCCTTGGTTTCTTCTGTGGCATACTGGAAAGGTATGGACTACAGAAATATTTCATAGGTGGCTAGATGTCTCTCTTTACCTAACTTTACAAGGCATTATAAGCTGGACTCCTTTTCTAGATCCAAGACAGGCTTTCCAGGGACCATTCACCAGGGACTCCTAGATCCATATCATTCATTTATCCAGGTTGTATAGGCTTTGGTTAGCCACACCCAACGTGTATATATATATATATATATATATATATATATATATATATATATATATATATATATATATATATATGTATGTATATATACACACACACACACACACACACACACACATATATATATATATATATATATATATATATATATATATATATATAATGTATGTATATTTTTATACACACACATATATATATATATATATATATATATATATATATATATATATATATGTATTGTGTGTGTGTGTGTGTGTGTATATATATATATATATATATATATATATATATGTGTGTGTGTATGTATGTATATTTATGGATCCCCTTCCCATGGTCGACATTTCAAAATGCCGAATTTCATATGGCCAAGACCATATGATCGACATTTGAAATGCCGACAATGCGGAACCGGCATCTCCGTACAGTGCGGAATGGAAAGATTTTCATTCCTGCACTGTAGTGCAATCTCGGAGTTGGTATATTTAAGTTATGGAGGGTGTGGGGGGGTTTAAGGTGCAGGGGTGCTTGCCCCCCTGCTAGCAGTGTTTAGGTAAGTGTTTATTGTTTTTTACCTTTGTTTTTCATATATTCAACATTACAAATGTCGATCATATGATCTCGAACATATGAAAGTCGAACATATGAAGTATATATATATATATATATATATATATATATATATATATATATATATATACGGGTCCACTTTGTAATTTCGAAATACTGCAATCTCGAATTGCAGTATTTCGAAACCACAAAGCTGAAAACCCAACCACAACTCACAACTTTGAAAACACACAACCGCAAAATTCAAAATCCCATAATTACGCTACACATACAGTGCACACATAAATATACGCACAACTTCCCCCAACAATCAAACAAACTCATCTAAACTACTTATAAGCAAGGGGGTAAGCCCCCCGGCACCCCCACCCCCTACTTATATATTCTAACTCTGAGATCGCATAAACAGAAACACAAACTCACACACACACACACACACACACACACACACACACACACACACACACACACACACACCTTACAGTCCCTCAAACACACACATAACAGTTACAACACAAATTTACACACACTAAACCCCTAACCAACATACTCACACACACAAACTTATCAAAATTAAACCTAAACATCCACATACCATACCAACAGAAGCAGAAATTCAAAATATCCATGCTTTGGTATTTTGAATTTCGTGCTTCTGCTGATTTCAAAATTGTGAGTCTGCGGCTTTGTAGGTTCAAAATACTGCAATTCCAGATTTCAGTA
Source organism: Protopterus annectens (assembly GCF_019279795.1). NCBI lineage: Eukaryota > Metazoa > Chordata > Ceratodontiformes > Protopteridae > Protopterus > Protopterus annectens. The sequence continues at coordinate 1,749,924,266 of NC_056744.1, read as the reverse complement.
TTTCAGATTTACAAAATGGACCCATAGATGAATATCTATATATATATATATATATATATATATATATATATATATATATATATATATATATATATATATATATATATACACACTATTTATATAGTGTGTATATATATATATATATATATATATATATATATACACATACACACACACACACACACACACACACACACACACACACACACACACACATATATATATATATATATATATATATATATATATATATATATATATATATATATATATATATATATTTATTATTTATTTGTTTACCAGGATGGTTCACTGGGACAAAAAGTGCCCATTTTCAGTAGAGGCCCGGGGAGAAAAGCTCCACATACAAAAAAAAAATTAAATACAATCACATTTTTAACATACACAGAGAGATAACTTAAAAAAACAGACATACAATCTTATCATAAATTTCTAGCTAAAATAACAAAGGCAGTATATATTATATTCAAAATATACAAAGTACAATATATCATCTGCTTTCGATACTGTAGAGTGAAGACAGCAAGAGATAGTTGCATAACTGTTAAGCAGAGGGGAGAAAAAAGTTAGTGAGATCAGGTGGGGGAAGATGCTCTGTAGTCGTAGCCACATGTACATTGCCATAGGACTAAGAGATGCTGTTTTAGAGACTTTTTGAAGGATATGTGATTGGAAATGGTTCTGATAGAGCTGGGCTGGGTAGGGAATTCCAAGTTTTAGCAATGGTACATGAGTAGAGAGGTTGACCAATTGCTAGACTGGGTATTTGCACTTTTAGAAGGAATTGATTTTCAGATCTCAGTTGTCGGGAGGGCTTATGGAGAGCAAACAGGGAGGTGAGGTATGGACAGTTGGAAGGTTTGGTAATGATATTGTGAGCTGTGGTTAACTGCAAGTAGATTAGGTGATGGGGATGTTTGAGGCATTTTAACTTGCCTAGGGAGATACAGTGATGAGAGTACATTTCGTTGGTAGCGAACCTGGCAACCTTGTTATAACAGGACTCAATCTTGGATTTTAAGGAGCTTTGAATGTTAGTGAACAAATGGGCACTGTATAAAAGTGAAGGAAGCAAATAGGATACTTCAAGGGTTTGTCTAGCTGTGGGTGTGAGGCACAATTTATGCTTATAGAGGGTACCTAGTTTCTGATGTTTTCTTTATGCAGTTCTGTAGATCGAAGGTTAAGTGTTCATCTATTATAACGCCTAGAAGTTTAGTTTGTGATGCTGCTCTAATGCAGGTTTTGTTTTGTAAATAGATCCCAACAGCCAAAATGAACAGGAAAGTAAATTGCTCAATAAAAGCAGCCAAAACCAAGAGAAAATAGAGCAATTCCACCAAGGCACGACTCCACTGTTATTTTCCACACGAACAAGCTTTATTGAAACACACTTTCTTCAGAATAAAACCATCAGCCACTATTATCACCACAGATCCGTTTTTGTCCTCTAATGACTTCCTCAGATGAAATAGACATGTATACCTTTTACAATTCTTCCCCTAAAATACCCTACACTTAATTAATACTGCTATCCAATTGTTGTATATTCTCAATGTGGTCACTTGTACTTAATAGATGTTCAACCCTATAAAACTTTAAAAAAAATTCCTTTAAAACAGTTCTATACACTTACATACATATATAAATATATAAATATCCACAATACCTTCTTTAAACTGAAATAAATGTAAATATAAATAAATATAAATACAAATACAGTTTAGTTTTATACATTAAAAACCTTATAAAACAAACTATTCTTCCATATAATAACACCATCTTGTGTCCAAAGAAGGAATTCAAATCCTATACAGGTGCTTTTTAAATAAATGGTTCAAACAGTAATATAGTAAAAGACATACATTTTCTTTTTTCTCTTTTTGAACCAAAATAAATTATTGCACATATACTTTTAATGTTGCAGTCCTTAGCTTTGTCCTAGAGTAAGTAGTATTACATTTAAAAAAAAAACAAAAATTATATTTATAAAGTTAATGTACACAAAGGGATACATTTTCAGAATCACTAGAGCTTTGCAGCCCTTAACTTTAAAACTGGGACAAGAGAAACTGCATCATTCAGACCTGGAAATCTAGTAGCTTCCAGGGATAGTTACCACGGTAATTCTTTGTATTCAGTGGAAGTCTCCCATGGACCTCCTCTTATGTCCTTTGGAATTACTTCCAATACAAAGAATTAGAATTGTCCTTCTTGACAGCTTATTGTGTGTCTATAGAGAGCATTTTTGGTACATTTTGTTCTAATTTCATAGTTATGCTCATAGATTCTATTTTTTAACTTTCTTTCTGATTTACCTACATAGAATGCTTCACAATGGTCACAAAGCCCTATGTACACTATACCTCTAGTGTCACAATTCGCATACTCCCTACTACTAATAAGTCTATCCCTACTGCAAACCAGAATAGTGTCCCTCATATAAATATACGGACACTGAGAGCATCGTCCACATTTAAAGGTCCCTACTTTACCCTCTTTACACTTAGGGCCATCTTTTTTACCTTCTAATATAGCCTTTAGACTTCTACCCCTTCTGTATGTGCATCTTAAAGGATAATCGAAAATTCCCTCCAAGTCTGATAGTTCACCAAATCTATTCCATTCCTCTTCTAACACTTTTCTTATTCTTACTGCATCTCCATCATAATCTGTCACAAAATTTCTTTCACCTTCAAAATTCGCTGTTTTAACCTTTTCCTTACTAAGCCCTGTTTTGTCCCCCAAAATGGGTTTAAATCTATCCTGCCTTCCTTCTCTAACTTCATTTTCTATGTTTTTTATAAATTCGTTGGGGTGTAACCTCTTTCTATAAACATTTCCCTCAATGTTTTGCATTCTTCATCAAAATCACATTCTCTGGATGTCATATGACTACCCCTAACATATTGTCCCTTAACAATTCCTTTTTTCTGGTGTAGGGGGTGTGCACTATTGTACGCTAAATATGAATTTGAGAAAGTTTCTATCCAATAAATCTTTGAACTGAAAATACCTTCAAATTTCTTAATATAAATGTCCAGATACTCCAATTCATCCTTATTAATCTTGTATGTAAAATTTTAAAAAATCAGTTGATTCTGATATATAGTTTAAAAATTCAAAAAACATGCTTTCAGAGCCTATCCATAAAAAACACATGTCATCCAGGTAGCACTTTTACAGTTTTCAACATTTTACATATTTGGAATTTATAATGTATTTTTCCTCCCAAATTGAAATAATTATGTTGGCGTACATAGGGGCACATCTTGCCCCCATTGCTACTCCCTGTTCTTGTCTAAAAAAACTCCCCTTCATAATGTATAAAATTATTTTTTAAAACCATTTCCATCAGGGTTAAAATAAGAAAAAAGTCTCCATTATTAAACTTACCATACTTAATTAGGGCTTCCTCAAACCATTTCATTCCTTCATCATACGATATTGATGAGAATAAGTCAATTATGTCAATAATTATAAAAATCATTTTCTCATCATATAAATCATTTGTTATGCTATGTAATAAGGAGGATAAAAATGCATCTGTGGTGATAACAGTGTTTATGGTTTTATTCTGAAGAAAGTGTGTTTCAATAAAGCTTGTTTGTGTGGAAAATAACAGTTGAGTCGTGCCTTGCTGAAATTGTTCTATTTTCTCTTGGTTTTGTGAATAGATGTTAAAATCTGCTCTATTGGGGGGTTGGGCTGAATAGAAGCAGGTTACTTTTTCTGGGGTTAAGGGCTAGATGGTTATTATTCATCCATTCCTCAGTGATTTAGAAAGCATGTTGGGTCCTAGCTAGGAGTCCATCAACAGAGTCAGGAATGCAGATAATGGTCGCGTCATTTGTGTACTGTATTACAGGACTTAGGGGGAGGGTGGAGTGGAAGTCATTAATGAATATGTTAAAAAGGAGAGGTCCCTATATGGATCCTTGGGGAACTCTTGTGTGTGTATTGAGGAATGGTGAGAAAGATTGGAGACATTTAGTGGCTTGCTGTCTGTTGGTTAGATAATCAGAGAACCAGTTAAGAGTGGGGAGTGACATTCCCAGAATGGATAGCTTTTAGGAGTAAGGGGTGAGATATGGTGTTGAAGACTTTGGAGAGGTCCAGAAAGAGAAAGGAGACCATTTTCCAGTGTCTCTTGCTTAGGTCACAGTGTCCATGAATGATAGGAGTGTAGTGGTGGTACTGTGATATAAGTGGGATCCATGTTGGGATGGGGTAATATCTTATTTTCCATTAGAAAATTTAGGAGCTGAGCATAGATGCATTTCTCCATTATTATGGATAGTGGGGAGAGTATTGCAATTGGCTCGAAATTGGTGAAATCTATGTTAGGGCCACCTTTGTGAAATGGGACTATGTAGCCTTTTTTCCAGATTACAGGTACATGAGACTCTTGGAGGGATCTGTTGATTAATACACTAATGAGGTATGCTATAGATTTGGCTGCCATTTGTAAGTAATCTGGGGGTAGATTATCTGGAGCAGTTGTACAGGGTTTTAGTTTGAGTAGTAATTTGTGAAAGGTAGCTGTGGGCATAGGGGAGAAGGAAAAGCAAGCATCGGGGTGGTTGTATGAAGGTTGCATGAGTGCGTGTTTGCTAGCTTTAGAATTTATTTGTGGGAAGGTGGCAGAGAGTTTGGAGATGGTATTTATAAAGTGTGTGTTGAAGAGGGCTGCTTTTTCATTGGGGGATTTCTCTGGATGTGGGCATGGGTTGTTTTTGCTACCTGGATGAAGTAAAATAGAGATGGTACCCCAAAATTTCTTAGTGTTGTTTCTGTTTTGGTTTTGGGATGTGAGGTAGAAGTTTTTCTTATCTCTGATTATGAAGTGTTTGGCTTGATTTCAGAGTTGTTTAAATTTTAGGAGGTGAGCAGGATTTTTGGTTTTATGCCAGAGTTCCCATGCTCTATCTCTGTTTGTCATTGTTGTTTTGTGACTCTAGTTAGTTAGTTAGCATGGTTGGTTTTGATTTGTTTTACTTGTAGAGGAGCTAAGTTATTAAAATATTTAAAAAATTAGTATCAAAGAGTTCAACTGCCTTGTCTAAAGTTAGCACTTCTAGGGTACTCCAGTCTATTTGTAGGAGGGTGTTGTTTAAAGTTGCTAGGCTGAATTTGGATATGTTCCTGGTTAGTTTATTCTGGTTGGTATTGCGGGTGGGGAAGTATTTCTAAAGGATATAAACAGGTAGGTGATCACTTATGGTTTGATGTAATGTGCCTGTGGCTGAAACTTTACTCAGGTCAGACACTAGAATCCAATCTAATGTAGAGCCATTGTTTTTGGTTTTGTTTGGTCTGGTAATGTGTTTAACTACTTGTGTGTAGGAGAACAGGTTTATGTTGGAGGTGGACTGTTTTCTGATAAGTTCTAACCAATCAATGTTAGCATCACCTAGGATGATTGTTTCATTTTGAATAGTTTTAGATGTCCAGGCAAGGATTTTTTCTGGTATAGGAATGTTATTTCTGGAGGGAATGTAGAGATTGACTATACAGATTTTTTAGTGTTATTTAATTGAAGATACCTAATGAGAATTTCTGCAGATTCAAAGTGAGGTATGGGGCTAGAGTAGGGGACAATGTTGAGGTGGTTGGAATAGAGTATGGCAACGCCACCTCCATTTTTATGTGGCCTGTCAGATCGAAGACAGTTGTAGCCAGTGGGAGAAATTCAATGTATTTTATGTAAGGCTTGAGCCAGGTTTCATTAGTAGCAGCTATATCAGGTTGTGTTTGGGAAATCCAAGCATGGAAGCTTGTGATTTTGCTTCTGATGCTTTGTAAGTTTAGAGTTATCAGTTGTAGGGTTTTACTGGAAGTATGATGGGCTGAGGAATCAGTGGAGGGTCCTGGGTTGGGGTGGACATCCCCACACTGAGAAAGAATTTGTTTTTTGAGAGGGTGGTAATTGTCAGTAATCTTCTTTTTAGATGTAGTTTTCTAATTTGGGAACATAAGGGGTGTTTCTTAGTATGACATGACATAACTTTTAGTTTGGTGTAATGGATGACTGAAATAGAGGTTAGACTAGGGTGTATAGATGAGTAGTTGGGGCTGAAAGTGTAATATTCAGAGCTTGTAGTTAGTGGTTTGGTATGGGGATGTGTGTGTTGAATGGATGTTGCATTTAGCAGGAGCAGGAGGGTGGAGGAGATGAGGAGGAGCCAACTTAGTGCAAACAGTCATTGTCAGGAGTGTATGTTAGTGTGATTGGTTAATAAAAGGGATGTAGCCAGTAGTGTGGGGTGGGATTGGTGGGTGTGGATTGGTTAATGTCAGGTGTTGGTGGAGTATAGGAAAAATAAATATATTTGTCCTTGGGGTGGGAGGGATTAGGGGGTAGGGTGTGGAGCGGAGTGAGCCCGAGCATAGCAAGGGTGAACGGAGTGGGCAGAACCAGATTCTGGAGGATGGGCAAGTCAAACAAAAACAAACAATCAATTGACCCAGACTACAGGTAAGTGATATGGAGAGAATACCAAGAGAATAGATGAACTGCAGTTAAGTGGCAGTACAGTTCAAGGGGGAAACTAAATTAGCACAGGTTAATTATTTCTAGTGTTACTTAATTCTGGGGTAGTGCATTTTAGTTTGGAAGTGGATAGCTATTGCCATACAAAAATAGTCTAATACTGACTGGTCACAGATGAAACTGGGGAAAATGCACAGCTGGATGTAAAAGCCGTAGATGAAAATTAAAAATTTTGGCGTGCAACTCTGAGAGAGAGGTACAGTATCCAGCAGTGTGTCATCAACTAGTGTCTGAAATGGGGTCTTATAGGGTTGGAGTTAGGAAAACTGGGCTAGCTAGACAGGCCTCTGCAAGTGTGCATGCTTTAAACAAGAAAAAAACTCAGTATATAAAGGCATTAACACTAAGTCTTTATGTTGAAAGTTAAGACATACAATTGCTTCTAATATGAAGAAAAATCTTGATTGCAGTGAAACCTTTTTACTATTTTCCCTGGAATTGCACTTAAACTAGTACTATTCAAGTTTGGAGGATGGGGGAAGCACACCTGTGGCCTAAGATATTTAAGCAAATTGCTTCTAATATGAAGAAAAGTCTTGATTGCAGTGAAACCTTTGTCCTATTTTTTCCCTGGAATCGCACTTAAACTCAGCAATAGTACTATTCAAGTTTGGAGAGTAGGGCGGGTGCACCTGCGGCCTAAGATGCTTAAGCAGTGTGAGCACACTTCACAGAGAGGGGAGATGACCGAAAAAGAAAAGTATGTGTGTTTTAAAGATATACATATATATATATATATATATATATATATATATATATATATATATATATATATATATATAGAGAGAGAGAGAGAGATATGTATATATATATATATATATATATATATATGTGTATATATATATATGTATATATATAGATAGATAGATATAGATAGATATATATGTAGATATAGAGATATAGATATATATATAGATATATATATAGGGATTCACTTCATAATCTTGAAATACTGAAATATCGAATTTCAGTATCACAAAACTATGAAGTCTAATACCCTAAACACCGAACATACACAAACCCGAAAACCAAAATTGCGAATCTACAAAATCCTGAAAAACACACATCAGACACTACAAAACACATACATACACAAACGTACATACCTCCCAACACTTCCCTACAACAAACATAATACACATGCACACAACCAAACACATGCACACACCTACCCTTAGTATATGCAGGGGGGGCAAATCCCCATGTGGAGGGCTGTGCCTCCCACACCCTCCTACTTATATATACTAACTCTGAGGTCGCACAACACTCCATAACACACAAAACCCAGCACCACACATTCCACACCCCCCACACACAAACACACATCACATACACACAAACACCAGCACTCCCAACACTAACACATTCACACTGCACAACACCTACCCTAGCCCACACCTCAAACATCCCAACGCACTCAAACACACACAAACCATCCCAAAAACCCTAAAAAAGTACACTTACCTAACGTGCTATTCGTACCGCGGGTTTGACATTTCGCAGTTGACATTTCTGGGTTTGTGGTTTCCGTCCGTTCGACTTTACAGGCTCAAAACTTTTGGCATTTCGAGCATGTTAAAGTAAACCCATATACAGTTACTTGTGATATAAAGTTATTCATTGTTATCTTTTTAGAAGTTGAGGATGAGCATGCAAGCATGTTCCTTCTTTACTTATGGACAAGATAGTCCTGAAGAAAGCTTCACACTGACTGCTGATTTCCTTCCACATAGCTGTCCAATCAGCAGTCATAGTGAAGGTGTGGGTGGGAGACAGCACTTTTGTAAGTTGGCAGGTTGTACTATTTTGAGTAGGATATAACCCATCCAACTACTGCAGCAGTGAGTAATTCAAATATCTACTGTTTTGGGTAATTATAGCGTATACAACTGTACTTTCAATGTGCAGAAAACTGGTCTAGTGACAGAAAAATAGTGGTGTAGGATGGAGCACTTGTTATTTGAGGCAGCAAGGTGTTTCTTAAGACTCTGTGTGGGAGCTCAGCTGTCCTGTTCTAAATTTTCTTCTAAGAAGTCAGAAAATGGAGACACCTCTGTATTTCAAAATATAGAGATGATTGCAGGAGTGGTGCTGTAGTTACAAGTTTGCCTCATGTTTCATTATTGTAAGCTGGATGGATACAATCTATATCCGATGTAATGGAAATAGTGTTGGTTTCAGCATCTAAAAATGTATCATCCTTAGATTTTTGAAATAGGAAATAGTCTTTGGCTACAAAACGGTTTTGCAGATAATGTTTTAAAAAACTTATTGCATAAGATACTGAAGAAGACTAGTGGATGACCCTTTAATTCTTACTACCATCTTCTAAGTATGTTTAGAAAGACTTAGAGTACCCCAAAGGCTTACTCAGAGTTACGTTTAACCATAACATGGCAGTAAATTTACCTGTATTTACTGCACTCTTCTTGAATATAATGTGGTATTGCATAGCTTGTGCACCAGTTATCTACTGCAACTCATGAAAGTGCAAAAATTCATGACAAGGAAACTTAAGGAGTTAAAAAATCCTCGTAAGATTAGGACTGTTTACAGAGGACCTTTGACATATTTTTCAAAGTTATAACACATCTTGTCATGTCTGAAAATATTTGCCTAGTGTGTACAGCTAAATGGCTAGATTTGTGAGTTGACAATTTTAGGCAGATTATTAATATTAGCAATGACAAAAATGAGGATGTTATAGTATATATAGAGTCCACTGTGCCTTTTGGATATATATATAAGATATATGAGAAACAGAAGGTATCTTGATGGGGCAATGGCTGTCATACTACTTGAATGTTGCTGGACTACAAGCATGGTGCTCTCAGTTAGGTAGCTGTACTGTGCAATGTGATACAGGATAAAATCAAACATTTTCAGGAAAAAAATTAAACAGAAGCACACAAGAGTATAAAATCAGCATGGCTCTTCCAATAAGAGGACATTCTTTGTGAATTTTTTGAGCATCTGTAAGAACATGGGCTATGATTTAGACCCAGCTGCTTTTTGATGTGATATGTAAATAAAATGGAAACTCATTAAGGTATTACATGATATTTAGATGGGTAAATTAAAGAACAAAATTAAGCCCAATTAGAAACTTCATCAAAAACCGACTGTTTAAAGCTCATAAATTAGTTTTGATAAATGCATTCTTACAGAAGCTCATAAAAGTGTCAATTGTTTTCCTACCAAAACTAGTTTGGTGACCAGTGAACTATATGTTACAACACAGCTGAAAAAATGGTATCTGCCAGTGAAGCATAAAGTACTTATAGATTACACATGGTTGCTGAAAAGACTAAAATTGTGTTAACAGCATATGTCTCAAGTGTGACTCTTACAGACCATCTCTGAGTACATGGAAACAAAAGATGCAGTTTAAAGCTGGGGAATTAATTTTCATAGCTTTTGTAAAAATACAGTGCTTGATTATATTTTATAAGATGTATTACCAAAAAAGAGTGGAATAAAAATCAAACCCTCCTACTTAGGAAGGAGACCAGACAGTTGGCTACTTGTTTCTTTCTCCTATGGCTGTTCCTCTAGCACGTAAGGAAAATAATTGATCTAAGGTCACCAGTGGCACAGGTAGATGCCACCCCACTGTGCAAGTAGAACTGATCTTGTTTCCTTATTAATATAAACAAGCAAATGCTGACTAGTGGATTTTCTGGTAGAATTCAAGTACAAAGAATACAACTCAAGAAAATTATGTGCTTAAGCAAATAAAAAATGCCTTGTCTGCTAATGTTCCATTGCTAATTAGAAATACCAAATGCAGTTAATAAGGCAACTTAGCTCTTGTTGTATATTCATGCGAAATGCAAAGTATATATATATATATATATATATATATATATATATATATATATATATATATATATATATATATATATATATATATATATATATATATATATATATATATATATATATATATATATATATATATATATATATATATATATATATATATATATACTATATATATGCATACATATATGCCAGTCCTATTATTTTATCTTAATTTATCTGTCCAGATTATAAATTATGGAGTAATATTTGGTGCAGATCCTGCAGCTTTTTTTTTGTAGTTTTCAATGTTTTAATTTGTGCTTAACCACTAGTATTCCCCTTGAGTCCAGTCTCAATAAAACTAATATATACAGCGTTTTTTCCCCTTCTGGTCCAAAGGTTTTAGAATAACTTACTGCAATATGAAAGCTCTGTCAGTGTTGTGGAGACAGAACAATACAGGAAAGTTGAATGTTTCTCCTGCAAACTGATTATTTTCTTTAATTTACTAACAAGACAGAGGGGCCATTATGTTTATCTGTTTATTCCTTTTTATTTTCTGTTTTACAGTAACATTTGAATAGTCTGAATCTGTGAACATAGTCAAATTTTGTTGAAATTGCCATGTTCTTTTCTTTCCAGTTTGGTATGTATCAGCTAATGTTTTTTATAGTTTTCTTTGAGCTCCTCTTCATTTATTTAGGAATCATAGGAAAACTTAATGTAGCTGGGTTCTGTGACCATTAAATCTTGCTAATATCTATCATTAATACTATACCTTCCCTTTCTAGAAGGGCTAAGCCACTCGAGCCTGTGTTGAATTTATGAATATCCATCCAGGTATTATACCCATTCAGGTGTTGTTTAAAAGAAGATAGTATATTACACTGCTTGATTTACTGGGGGCAGTTGATTCAAAAGGTTGAGGGGAGGTGCTAAGTAATGAACCTGTGTCTTCCCCATGTTTTATTACTTTAATGATGACGATTTAGATCTCCAGTTCTGGTATTTTTAGGGCTGCACATGTACAAAAGTTCCAGGATCACTTGGTCCCTGGACCCTAACTGCACATAATGCAAGGAAAAGATTTCCCCTGAGGAGTCTGTATGATACTGAATAAAGGGACAGTGTTTGTAATCTTTTCTGGTAGCTTAGTGTTTTCAGCCAGTGATGATCTTTCTAATTGTTTAATATATCTGTTGCAGTACATCTCAAGGAGGGTGTTGTATTCAGTAATTGGTCTGGTCAGTGCTGAATATAAAGAGACAAAGATCTGTTTAGATCAAGTTGATATTCCCCTTGTCAATTAGTTGTACCAGGTAGAAGGACTTCCTGACTACTGTCACTACATGGTGATCAAAGATGATTGAATTACCCCAAAGTTCCAATGTCCCTAACTACTTTCTCATTTTCAAATAGGGTATTATAAATGTTGTATTCTGGGGTGGGGTGGGGAATTATCTACCAAATAAAATTATGTTGGACTTTTTATAATTTATTTTGAGACAATTTTAAGTACATCTGGTATTTATGAGTATACATTCTTGCTGTAGAGCTTGGGCATTAGAGGGAGATTTGGCAATAACTCTTAGATTGCAGGCATTGGTACACTTACTTAGAAAGAGGTCTTGTTTCTTCATCTGGAGGTTAGAAACATAAATTCCAAATAAAAATGGTCCCAGGTCTGAGCCCTGCAGAATACAACTGGTTACTATCATATTGTCTGGTGAAGCACTTACGACCCGCAATGTGGGATTCTGCCATTTAGCTAAGTGACTATCCATATTACCACATAGAGATTTATTTGGACTACAGTTAGTTTACTAAATATTCCTGCACTGAGGATGGTGTAAAATGCTTTGGCCAGATCAACGTATGTTGTGTGGACAATATAACAGGAATCAACATTGTGTTACACTTTGGAAGAATTTCAGCAGATTTATTAGAGCTACAACTGTTCTTTTAAAACTACACTTTTAAGAGCTAAACTGCTGTGGGTTATGTCTGATGAGATTTTTAATGTCAGATTTTAGCAGGTCTGTAAAAAATACATTCCATGTCCTTGCAAATGAGACTCATTAGGCTGATGGGCCTATAATTCCTGGTTTCTATGGTGGGACTACCCTTATGAAGTGGCATCACCAGTGTTGTAAAACATACCTCCAGGACAGACCCTGGCACTAGGCTCAGGTATAATAGATAATGTATTGGCTCCATCCACCAGGGCATGTTTAGTATTGTTTATGAAACAGTTAGGCACATTATCAGGTCCATTTGAGGAAATACTTCTGGTCTTTGACAACACTTTTCAGTACATGTTCTTATGCAATGATAGGGTGTTTCAGAGATTCTGGGATAGGAAAGCTTTGGATAGACATTTTGGATTTGACATTTACACTGTAGTTTGTTTGCTGGTATACTGACAATGTCTGCTGGGTCCAAGTAAGTACAATAATTTTGTATAAGTTCAGTCCTGTTTTGAGTGCCATTTCTTAGTTTCCTGATGATGCTAAAGAAGGATTTATAGTTGTCTTTGTCTTCTGATTCTTACCTAAGCAAACAGGCTGCTTTAGTAGACTGAATTTTAACATTTTAGTCAGTTTTCTGGTATTCTCTTTGACCAAAGGGAATTTTAATTTGCTGTATACTTTAATAAGCTTTTTACTTTTATTGTAGATGTTATTTATGTCAGTGGACCACCATGGCGGTTTGCTTTTAATCTTGCTATGCATTACATTTGGATCTGAATGGGACTGCCACATCTATCAATTTATCCAAGTGGTTATAGCATTCCTTTGCAAACCTGTCTGCTGTGGCAATATCTGGAGTGATGTTGCTGTAAGTGAACTGTATGACTTTATCATAGAATTTGATGAGATTTGCATGTTTGAAATCTTTGTGTTCTGATATATTGGTTTTAGTAGGTTTTGAGATTTTGAAGGATAAATTTACTAGCTTATGCTCTGACTTAACCAGGGAAGGAGATACTAAGAGATTTATGCATGCCAAAGCTATATTCATGAGTACTAGGTAAAACATATTATGTCCTCTAGTGGGTTTGATAATAGTCTGATCCATAGAGTTTCTATTTTTTGTATCCAAACACTTTTGCACATATTCTACATTGGAAATAAAGGTACTTCAGTATAATGAGGGTTACTTAACGTCTCCCATAACGACAGCATTCTTATTTATGGGAAGTTCATCAAGTACATTTAGGAACCTTACCTGAACCTCAGTGAACATAGAAGGATTCTTTCAACAGGTAATAAAATGATAGTTGGTCATGTTCAGTGTGCACTGGAGTTCAGTAAGTGCAGTCTGTGAGTTTCTGGGAATCTGTTTAGAGGTGATAGGGGTCCTGACAAATATGGATATGCTACCAAAGTTTCTGTCAGGTCTGAAGGCATAGTATGTACAAAACCTACATTTGGGTGGAGTGCTTTCTAGACATTTAAATGAGGCTTAAGTGATTACATATGCATGGATGCATTCCAGATGAAGGAGAGACGCAAATGTGGGTAACTTTCTGTCCATTGTCAGAAGTTTCAAGAATGACACCTTAATTTGATCCTGTTTTGATCTGCTGGCTATGCTGGAATGTTTACTAGCTGAACTTTGCCTAAAAAAGGCACTGTAGGGGTTGAAACGCCTTCAACTAGTATGTGGACACCTTTGAATAAGAAGTAGGGGCAACCTTTACAAAGCAAGTATGAATGTCAAGCATCTTCTTCCATGAAGACACATACTGGATACCCTTGGAATGACACCAAGTATTTACCAGTTGTTGAAGCTAGTTTTCTTTATACCTAGGCATCATTCTTGGAGAAGGAAGGATTCTGCTCAGGACCAAAGTTTTTCTGCATCTGTGACATAGAGAGCTATGCCATGTTTGTCTGCATATATAGCTGGGTACTGCACCTCAAGTTGTTCACCTGACATGTACAACCACCAGGTTATAGTCATATTTGCTTATTGAAAGGTTTCTTTGTGCTCTTGAGATATCTGATATTATGGCACCTAGGACAACTCACTGGCACACTGTCTGGTCAGCCTAATGATTAGAGAGTCAGTGGGTCTTACTATAGTGTCACTGAGCACTAAAACATTTTTGTTTGTGGAATGGTCAGGTATACTAGACTTGATAACTTTTGGCTTTTTGTTTAGACTGTAGAAAGTGTTTGCATGTGATGCAGTGTTTGATTTTTGCTGAGACCTAATTCTTATGAGTTTAGGAGGCTTTGGTAAGGACTTTTTCACATTTTCAGCATATGGCATTACTATGTGGGTCAATGTAGAGTGTGATGTACTTGCGTGAAGCTGTTTTTTTTTTTTTTTGAGATTGAGCTGTCTGTATTTAAGTATTTGCATCTCTCAGAAACACAATTTCTGTTGAGTACCAATTTGTTATCTTTGACCATAAGTTAGTTACTACAATGCTTGAGGATATGAAGTTCTATGAGGCTGACAACAGAGGGGGAAACAAGTAGGCTGACCTTCCATATTAGTCCAAAGAGTTGTAGAATTTAATTGAATTCACAGAAGACTATAAATCAGATAGCTACCTACCAGAAGAACTATTTGAGTCTGCTTGTATTTAGGCTTATTTGCAAGGATAGTCTGATCCATAGAGTTTTTATTTTTTTGTATCCAAACACTTTTGCACATATTCTACATTGGAAATAAAGGTACTTCAGTATAATGAGGGTTACTTAACGTCTCCCATAACGTAGAGTGTAGGGTCTGAGCTATATAGAGCAGTTATGACCTGACGCATGCAATGTAGTGCAGTTATAGACTGCTAGACTCTACTTATACAAAACTAGGTGCACAGCACAGGGTGTTACATAGCTTCTTGCAGCTTACTCCACCTGCACATATCAGGAGTTCCTCTTACTAACAGGATAACAGGATTCAGAAGAGTTAGCTGTGTAGATCAGGTGAAAATGAATCTGCCTGCATTTATGGAGTATACATTCAAACCCCACTAGCTTAAGTGCATGTCCATGCAATAAAAAGCAATGAGGGAAACTGAAAGAAACATGGAACAAACAGCTGTATCTCTAACGTATAGTGCTATCTCCTTAGAAACTGTAGCAATTACTCTTCTGTCACCAGAATAACCACAACTGTCTCTAAGAAGAATCAGACCCTTGGCCAAAACTTACTGTAACTGTAAATGTTGATACTTGGGGAGTGGAGACAGAGAAAAAGCAACAAAATGCAGCTATCAGTAATAGAAATCCACTTTAGAGCACTGTAACAGTAAGGTGCCCATGTTAGCTGTAACACTGAATTCAGAGAAGACTAGGCTCTTTATGTTGCTGGTGCTAGTCTTATGTATACGCAAACTAGTCAGCCACCTAAGGCATTGCTTTTTCATCTGTGATAGAGGTACTTTTCTGAAATTTATTTATTTTCTAAAAGTAAAGAAATGGACATCCAGGTGAACTGTGATGGATGAAAGTGCTAAGTTAATAAAGTTCTCAACAGTTTCTGGCTTGGTGAAGTTGTTAGTTTTTATTTTCTTACTCATTTTGCAGTTTTGGAAGGAGTTGGGTGATATGTTTTTTGGTCTACACACACACACACACACACACACACACACACACACACACACACACACACACAACACACACTGGCTGAACATGAATATATATATCAAAAATGGAAATACAGAAAGAATGATAGAGTATATGGTTAGGCTTTTTTCTTTTTAGCTTATACCAGCTGACCATCAGCTGTGACCAGTTTCTCTCTTCATATACTGGGTCTGCTGGACCCACAGTGTTTTCCCCTGGGCTATACTAGACCCATGTTTGGGGTCTCTGAAGAGATTGAGGGCACTGGTGCAGCATCATACTAATGTCAGGGGGTACGCTCTAACCCAAATCCCCTACAGCAGCCTTATGTACATGCACAAACTCCCAATCAAGTGATGCACTGCTTTCAGAGTGTAGCTGTGCAAGTTCATAATTCTGCTATTGCACCAAGCTGAAGGGCAAGCTGGTCTCAGATGCTCACTGCCATCCTCCCTCACTCATTATGTCCTGCTCCTATTCCACTAGTGGAACATGGGTCATCTGGGGCACAGTCAATACTTTACCCGGTGTGGCATATGGCCAGTTCAGGGTCAGGCTTTTTTTCTTTATAAAGCTACAGTCCTACAATGTATAACTATGCTGCCCATATTTATAATGAGCTCTTATTATTAAATGCATTTTACAGCTTGTCTTACCTCTCCTATCCATAAAACATCTGCCTCACTAACGACTCTTTTATTGCTACCTGTGTTTCCCACATCATGCAGTACACACAATACTGACTGCCCCAAACCAACTTTCAGTCTTTACCTTTTTCATTAAAGTCATTAAAAACATGCCAAAACAACTTTAACAAATAATACAACACAGTAAATCCAGTGCAAGCAAACATTCTGTATTGACAATTGTTTTTTTACACCTAGTCTCTACTACCATAATCAGTGATGGCTTTGGGTATTTGATAGATCTGCTAATAGTTTTTTGTTACCAGCTTTATTTTAAAGTATCTTACATTATCTGAGGTACAAATCACATGGCTGGTAAATATATGAATGAAGTGTGTCTATCATGGTCATGTTCTACTCACTCAGCCTTTTTGTGCCTTCTAAGAGCCTTGTCAAGGTATATAAACTCTGATACCATTTGGGTCTATGTCTGCTTTAGATGTATAAGGGGGAGAGGTGAGGCGAAGGTGGTAACCAGAAGTTGGCTGTTATGTAACTACATTTTCATCTGTTGAATTCTCACTTTTACTACTAAAATATTTTTTAATTGTGAATTTCAAACATTAAGATCAACAGATTACAAATAGTGCAGAATTCAGAATCAAAACTCCCTTGCAGAATCTTTTAAGTACAGCCATGCTGTATCTTTCCTTTGCTATTTATCCTGTATTCCTATCATGCAGAGAAATACATTGTAAAGTTCTTGTGATGGTTTGGTTCTCACCTACTTAACGGAAGTTCTTGTTCCCTCTATGCTTTCTGAAGCCCTGTGCTCAGCTACCTCTGGATTGTAAATAATTCCTAAATTTAGGATTGAGATATAAGGACTCTGGTCTTTCTCTTATTGAGCTCCTTATAGAAGAGTTTGCTACTGGCTGCTTTGTGAGTTCAGTTCCATGTACTGATTTAGCAGATGTCTAAAATGCACTTCTTTGTTAGAACCATTTTTAAACTATTTTTAACTTCAGTACATCCTCAGATCCCTTAGACAGCATTGTTTATTTGTCTGTTTCATTGTGTTCCTTTATTACTGCATTTTCCAAATGCCTAGGTATACAGGTGCATAAATAAAGCTTGACTGAAGTTAGCTTTGTTTGAAATATACAATTTAGAAGGTACACCTGTTTAGTAGAAACTGACTATAAATTTGGCCTAGGAGCAACCAAAACACTATCAGTACATGATTGCCAGTAAAATCTGAGATGAGAAAAAGTGGACATTTTATGTCATACCACGACACATAGGTTTCATAAGGGAAACTCATCCTTTGGCTCAGATATTTTACTAAGCTGGGCTATGTAATATGCCAAAACAAGCAAATCGTTACAGATTAACATTTAAAAATGGAAACTATTCAGCTGTGATATAACCCCAGAAATGCAGAAACTGTCACTAGATAATGACCTCTTGGAACACCCGTTCTCCCCATTTTCTTACCCATAAATAAGTCTATATTCTTTATAATGCAATATATTAAATTGTTTGTATGTCAGTGAAGTTTCTAAAGTACGGTCACATACATTTTTTACTTGTTTTGTATATCCTTTCAAGACAGCAGGTAATATTGCTAAATTAAATACCCATTAGCTATGTAGATAGCTTAATTCTATATATTTTACTGCTTGGATATCTTACCTTGCTGTTGAAGGTTTCTACCACATGCAGCATAAGCATCTGCACATATGTAAATACATTTACCAATGCCAACATTTTTATTGTAATAACTAAATGTATACTTTTGCACCACATGTATTTAACTGTTTATTCTAATTTAATTGTGTACTCAATATATTGTATGTTGTATATTTCTATACCGTTTCTGGTACAAGGGTTGTGACTAAAAGGATTTATAGACAAGTTCACCCACTCAGTTATCAAATGTAGATAAAATAAAATAAATAAACTGTTTAAGTTCTGTGGGTGCATTCATAAACAGAAGACAATGGCATCATCTCTAGTCTGTGCAGATTACCTTGACAAAAAATTATTTAATGTAATTTATGGTTACTAAAAATATCAATTACTTAATAATTAAGTATGAAATAGCTGACTGGTTAGGTCTGCAACAGTACATGTTTCAGTTTTGCAAAGCTGTTCAGTGTTACTAGAATATTTTATTATATCTCTTAAGGCAGTATCAAAAATTTGTATATTGCACTTACTGATACAGGAGGTCCAAGACCGTCAAACTGACTCCTTTAACTTCATGCAGGACCTTATTTATAAAACAGGCTTGCATGGGAAAATGCCATTTACACTGACAGTAAGTCTTTTAGAAGTGAGTCCTTGAAACATTTATTCAGTGTAACCAATGTGCCTGCTTGCAAAGTGTTAATTTAAGGTAAATTAGCTAAATATAAGTGGACCTGAAAAAGAATGTAGCTATATAACCTAGCATGATGCTGCTAGGTATAAACCAACACTTAAAATTATATTATATAGTTAGATACTGTGCTCCCTGTTTCCACTGTGATATCATTATATATTTAGATGGTCTTTTTTATGATATTACAGTTAATGTGCCAGTGCAACAGGGTATAGGTTATTCTTGTCTTACTAATTACAGATAGTGTAGTTTGGACACAAGAGTGAAAGAGTAAGCTAAAGCTCCCCAGTATGGGTAAATGTAAATTTAAAATAAATGTCTTTCTTATTTTAATTTAACTTTGTTCATAGCAACTTAATTTCCCTTCCATTAGCAGTCTGTATGATACAGAGTAAAGAGACACTGTCAGTCAGTGAGGGCAGGTTAAGAATATACTGTGCATGCAGATACCCTTGAACATGGCTATACAATCGTAGTACCTCGTGCTTTTGCAAGTGTATACTGATTTAATTGTGGTATCAGAAAGAAGGAAAGAAAGGCAAGAGGACATATTTTAATACACTGGATGAGCTTGTTTTAGAGTAAGAGGTGCCAAGTAGGTGTTTAAATTGCATAATAAGATGTATTTGCAGGGGGTTTGCTTTATGAGTAAAAACTTTTTTGTTTTATGTGAATTTAGCTGTGAAAGAAGATGGCTATTAACAGAAATATATTTGTTAGCCGTACAAATTTGTGTTTCAGTGATACTTCCAAGTTCCTTTCTGAGATCATATTTTAAATTCTTTTTCACTGAAAGTTAAACCCCTGCACTGTAATTAACAGAGTAATTGTTTTCCTTTATTGGGTGATAGTTTCTTCATAAGTCTATAAGTGTATACTAGGATAATGGCCAGTATGGCTCTGATAGGCCTAGCCATGCAACCTAAATGTGATCCATAAGTTTGATTTATACAGGGGGAATTTACTGACTGCTTTTGTTAATCAGACACATAAGCCAGACCAGGGGTGAATTTTTGATTACCCAACCATTGGTCCAAATTGCATTTAAAAAGGGTTAGGGCAGAACTCTGCTTCACATGGATGGTAGCCTGTTCATAGAATGGGAATTCCCAGAGAAACATGTCTCTCTCTCCAACATGTCCTATTTATGTCACAAGCAAAATGTAGGTCTTTTAATCTAGTAGTTCGGATGTTGTTGATCTTGTTTTGCGGACGTGCAAAAGATTAATCAAAACAGGGTCCACAGATGCCTTGTACACCAAAGATCACCTCTTAGCAGTCTGTATGATACAGAGTAAAGAGACAGGGCTTTGAGGCAAACACTGTAGGACATTTTGTTTACTCCCTGTATTCTGTTTGTAAGGAAACTTTGTGGATGTTTCAGTTGCTGTATGTGTCTGGTCAGGTACAAACCCAAGGGGGGCATTATACTCTATGCTGGGTCTGATTAGGGCTGAGCACAATGGAACAATGACCACTCTGAACCTAGATGCCTGGTTGAGCAACACTGAACAGTTTTCTTATTACCTTGGACACATATTGGTTGAAGGCTAGATTACTATCTGCATGAGTTTACAGATCTCTGACTAGTGCATTAACTTTTTGGGGTATTTTATTGATGACATAATTACCTGAGGTGGCTGACTTCTCAAAAGGTACTATAAGGAATTTCTTGGCATTGAGTTTGAGCCATAGCTTTGGCATTAAGTGTTTATCTGTATTAGACCTTTCCTAAAGGGTGTTCTCTTCTCGGGGAGGTCCAATGACTGCTCCTAGTTTACAGACATCTGTGAGCTTAGTCAACTAGAGGGCTTTAACATTGGCTTTGATCTCCAAGAAGTAGATGCCAAA
The DNA here is from genome assembly GCF_019279795.1 of Protopterus annectens. Lineage (NCBI taxonomy): Eukaryota > Metazoa > Chordata > Ceratodontiformes > Protopteridae > Protopterus > Protopterus annectens. The sequence continues at coordinate 1,749,903,443 of NC_056744.1, read as the reverse complement.
GAAGAACTGAGGGACTCAGCTGGTGACCAGCCTCTTTGAGGAGATGGCCTCACTGATCCTAACCACTTGGGACATATTCATGAGCCAGTTAGCTATTCAGTACTTTACAAGAGGTTTATACCTAGTATACTGTACGTTTGTTGACAATGCCTAGTGGGGTATTGTAACAAATGCCTTAGCCAGATCTTGGTAGGCAGTATATATATCTTTCTCCTCATCCATTGCCTTAGTGACCTTGAAAAAGCAGTCCGGCAGGTTCAGTAAGCTTGACCTTCAGTTGACAAAGCCAAACTGGGATGGTTCCAGTGCCTGGAGGTCTGCTATGTCCTTGCTGATAACTTCTATGATAATTCTTTCCAATAAGACTAGCCAGACTGATTGGTCTGTAGTTTCCAGGATCTGTTGAAGGTCTTCCCTTATGAAAGCAATTGACAGTACAGTCCTTCATTCAAATTTCACAAAGCCTGTTTTAAGACTATAGTTAAACAGTGACTCCAGGCGTCCTGATAAGTCATATTTTAGACTGTGCAGAAGGCATCCTTCGATGTCATCAGGGCCCACTGAGGCAGTGTTCTTGGCTTTTTTGTTTAAACAAGAAACATCTTTATTAAATTATCATGTATGACATAAGCCATGTTACATTTATATAAATGAAAGTAAACCATCTCAACACAATCTCAATTGCAAACATTACACATTCCAAACCATGCCAACACATCTGTAGCTGCAAATATTATAAATCACTTCTAACATATCCAGTCGTTGTTAGTCAGCCGTTGCATAGCTCATTCAGATCCTGCCTTCTTTTAAATGTTGTTCCTCCTCTGCGTGTATTTGTGATGTCCCTCCTCTGGGTCAGTAATCAAGGAGTCTCACCATTGACACTGGTATGGAACATTCACTTGGAACAAAGATAGATACACACAGTATTTTCAGATGCAGCTCTCTGCACCAAAGTCAATTTCCCTTAAGAGCACACAGGGAGCACACTCCAGGCCTAGGGTTTTGGGTTTTCCTCTCCAGGCCCAAATAAGACTTCACCTTTCTCTCTGTATAAATCAGTGCTCTATGTCCCTGTTCCACACACACTCCTTGAGTTTTGATTTTCGTGCACGCACGCAGAAACAGACACACACACACACACACACACACACACACACACACACACACACACACACACACACACACATCTGGGAAAGGGTGGCATGGATCTACCCACTATACCACCTTCACCCAGACTATAAGGTAGATTCACTGCCACCAGCCAGCTACATTAAGGATCTTACCAGGGTATCCAATTACTCTCAGTAAAATTAATACTTATACAAATGGTAGTATTAATGAAATGGCAAGACTTTCAGGAGCATGAAACCACAGTGACACCAAATAAATGCAATTACTATCAAAGGTTAAACTATTTTCTAAACGACCAGCCACAATGAAGGTTTAGATATATTTAATGTTGTTGTTGTTTGTCTTTTTGGCTTTTCCTGGTAAGGGGTCGCCACAGCTGCTAATGATTGGCAGTAGATTTTTATGGTGTCGAGTTGCCAGCCTGACACACAACCTTCAGCGAAGGCACGCCCATTTACGCATGTCTTTCGGAGGACACTCGACCGCGGGAAGGACATGAGACTCCATACAGAAGGCATTCCCCGCACACTAGCTGAGAATCGAACGGGAGAGCCTCTTGCTGTGAGGCAACAATGCAACCACTGTACCACCGCGGCTTAATAATAAATAATAAAATAGAAAACATGAAAGTACTGAATATCCATTCATAATAAATACCAGAGTTTCAATTCACATGAAATATAAAACATAACACAGATAGAAAGACTCAATCAGATACAGAAAAAGAATACTTTTAGCTAATCTCACTATGTTTTCTAACTAACTGAAGACTTAATATTCCCTAGTTAAGTTACTTACAAAAGCAAGGCAAGATGAAGTAGATGAGTGTCTTTGTTGTCAGGTTTAACACAGAGTGCTGAGTGCCACTATCACATCTCTCATTAATATCTAAAATAATTTCAGTGCTGGCTATAGAAGGGCATCATATCTGGTCACCTGATTCTGTGTTTCTCAAACTACCTCCTTGACTAGAAGCATGAGCCAAGATCTGGCACAGATGTGTCACAATACACATCTAGAGCTTTGCTAAGGCATCTGGAGACTGTAAAACAATTCCAGTACTTTCATCCTTCTGCAGAGACTAACCAGTCATTCTTTGGTTCCCCAGGGTAGCAATTAATTCACCACTAAGGAGAATAAGAGCCCAGGCCTTTCCCAGATATTGTGTCTTTGACTGCACTCAGACCTGTGATTTGAGTTCTTTATGGCCTAAACCAAGTCATTTAATTTCTGGCTACTTTTTCTTAAGGTAAAGTGAGCTGAGCTTAACCCCTTCCCTTCCAGCATCCTCTGTTAACATATATAAGTTACACAGTTACAACAGTTTGATATAAATATGTATTTACTTTTCTGTCCAGCAGGGCCCACCGTTGATACTTTTTTAACACAAGCAGCTTTACAAATATATTTTAATACAAGCATGTGCACAAATCAGTCTGATGTTGAAATGACATATAATTCTTTACATAATTCCAGCCAGCTATGCTGTCATATGTTCCACATGCACTTCCCTACTCTCTCTGGCATAGCTGGCACTACCTTACATCATCACAGTACTGATCCCATATTTCCCATTTTTTCCTACATAATTTGCTTTTCTAAAGATCCCAGTTCCAGTTGTTTTATCTCTGTTACTATCCTCACTACTTCTAGTAAAGTTGGTTTAGACTTTGATTTCTATTTTCTAGTAATTGCTTTTTTGGCAGCCGTCATAATTAGACTCAGCAAGACCTAACTATGTTTGGGCAATTCTAATTCTGTATCATAGCTCAAAGAAATTGTTTCCCTGGTTACTCCAATTTGCTTACCCAGCATCTCGGACAGAGCAGTCTGCAGGGAATCTTTAAAGTCTGCCAACTCATTACACTCCCAGAAAATATGTTCCTGGTTACTTCTTTCTTCCCCATCACACCTCCAACATTTTCTGTCTACCTGAGGAAAAATTCAGTGTTCTTGGCTTTGGCAAGCACAGTCAATACAAGCTGCCTAGATCTAGTTGGAGGGGATTAAGTTTGAAGGTATTTGTTAGGGGATGGTTGGGGTTGATGGGTGGATAAAGTTGGAATTAAATTTATCAACTAACAGGTTTATTATGTTGCCAGGCTTTGTGAATGTGGCATCATTAAACACCAGTTCAGCACATTGGTATGTGCTGCCCTTGAGGTTTTTGACATAGCTGAAGAAGGCCTTATGATTATCTTTCACTTGGGAGGCTATCTTAACCTCAATGCTGGCTTTGTTTGACCTAATTAGACTTCTTAGTTTCCTATTTACCTTGATAAGAAAGTTTTTATCTTTATGGGAATTACTCTTTCTTATTTCTGCCATAATGTTTTTCCTTTCGTTGGATACCCAGCTTAATTTGGGATGCCACCAGGGCATTTTGTTTCTGGGGCTAGTTTTAGGTTTACTTCTGGTAGGTACCACAGCATTTATACATTCCCTGGTATGGTGATACAGAGCTTTTGAAAGCAATTCAGCATAGGCGTCTGTGTTCTCGGAGTTTGGAGGAACATTGAATTTTGACAAATCATCACTTAATGAAAGATAATTTGTCTCTGAATAGTTACTAATTGTTACTAGTTTTACTGGGGTTACAGAGTTGATTTTTATTTCAAAGGAGACAGTTTTATGGTTGGACCTTGCTAGGGATAACGAGACATTGTGTAGGTGCAGCATTTTCCCATATTTGTGAATACAATATCCAGTATGTTGGAGCCTCTAGATGGTGTTTTCAGTATTTCGTTAAGAGTGTTTCTATTTATGAAGTCCAGGAAATTCTTTGCCTGTAGACTTGAGGCTGTGTAAGATTCCTAGCCTATAAATATCTATACACCTCCTCCTTTAGCCTCTGTCCTTGCAGCTACTGGTCTAAAAGTTTAGAAGACACTGAAATCTTGCATTTTAAACCATGTCTTTGTAATTGCACAGATGTCTATATTATCAAGTGCTATGTGGGCTTGGAGGGAGTGTAGTTTTTTTTGTTTAGGCTCCTAGCATTGAGCAGTAACACCCTAAGGTTCATTTGAGATGATTTTGCTATTTCAGTAGGTTTGTCAATTTGGCATTGCCTAAAAAAGGCACTATGTGGTTAGATAAAGTTTTAGCCAGTATTCAAAAGTATAGCTGGGACAGATGCAAACCATCCTTGGCAAAGCAATGTAGTCTGTTAACAATGTCTTCCCAAGCTGAAAAAATATTGGATCCCCTTAGAGTGGTACTAGAAATGCACCAAATTGTTAAAATAAATCATATTTTGCTCATATTTGGGCATCATCATCTTTGATGGCAATATGCTGCAAAATGCTAGGCTCATACCAGCCTGAAAGACATAGTCTGAGAGCTCCAGAATGTCTTTCTTCATATAGTCTGGGGAGGTGTGTTTCAGGTCATTTACACCTGCATGGATTATGGTGGAATCATACTGGTACCTGTAATGTGATGGCTTAAGAATGTGTGATTTGGCAGATCCTGGCTCCCCTTGGCTGGCACATGGCCATGGTAATATGATTTTTGAAGTAAAGATATATGGTCAAATACTGCTTTGCTATAAAGTTCTTTTGAGTATCCCCTTGGCACAGTCTCGTTGAGCCACTAAGCTGGTGTTATTAAATGACATTGGTGTACATAAATAGAGATTTTCTCCGTTTACACTGCAACCCACAGGACAGGAGAATATAGAAGAATCAATCTATCTCATAATTGTGTGAAAAAAGTATATTCTATTGAGAAGGGACACCAGAATGTTTCTGCTGCCATTACCTGTTGTCCCACCATACTTGTCATTTCTTTTAAAACTGCCTCATATGAGCATAATGCTGTCTTGTCTGCATTTTGTTAAAAGACCAACTTTTCTAAAGGTAATCTCTGCTGGATTTCTGAACTGTCTGGTAAAACATCTGCTTTGTTTTAGTCTTCCTCTAGTTTTTGCAGAACTTTCTGAGATTGTTTGCCAAAATTAATAGCCCTGTTGGGGAGGTGGCAATTAAGATACCTTAGGATCATTAAGCAAAGGTTGAGTTCTTAGCCAGGTGTCCATCCATATAACAGTAATAAAGAGAACAACTCTAAAACAGACATTACAAATATCATAATAATGTTTAGCCATGTGAGACCCACCCTTATCTACAATATTTCCTACTTTTGAAATATTTTTAATAGTGATTTCTGCAATCCCTTTATTCAGATTGTCACTCTGCCTGAAACACCAGACAGTGGGCCATATGATGTTCAACATTTCCACTGCCTTAGTGATATTTTGGGTTATCTGCCACAGTAATCCAGTACTGTCCATCTTTCAAAAGCTCAGATTCCTCTCCATCTCCCTTCCTGTGACAGCTGATTGACTGGGTATATCCTGAGAGGGAAGCCTTCAGCTACACAGGCAGCAAGTTTTCAGTCTTTTTCTGCCATCCAAAGAAAGGCCTCTAACTCTTCACAGGATCCAGTTCTGATTTTTCTGACAATGCATAGATAAACCCATTTGAGGACCTCCTTCCTCCTATTTTATTATTACATTTAGTATTCTCTTTCTATTTTAATGTTTATTTAAACAGATATTTAAATGTTTTATCTCTGTCAGTATTTGCTGTAATTCATGTGGGAATTTATGCTTGCAGCAGTGTTTGTTTGGCTTTTATCTTTGACAAATGTTTGGTCTTACTATTTCTAAAGAAACATTCTCCCCCGGATTCACTAATCTTCTGTGAAGGACTAACACCCATTTAGGAGAAGGATGGTAGTGTGCCATGCATATTAATAAGGCGCACTGCCCAAGCTCCTAGGCTTACACAGAGTGTGTACGAGTGCAGGGAGCATGTCTGAGAGCAGAGCTCTCAAAAAACATGCCCCCTGCAATGTAGAACAGCAGAAACTGGTAAGAAATGAGCGAGACCGCTCATAGGTGTCCACATATCCCCACCAACAGTCCCCCATGTGTACAACAGCAACAGTATATAAAAAGTAAACGAAGAAACCTTTGTATTTATTTTTTTTATAAATCTGAGTAGAGCTAACTGTACGTGTGCGGGTGTGCCCATCGCTTAGCTATGGTTAAAGCAGCATTTTTTTGTTACCATCTTTATTTTAAGGTATCTTACATTATCTGAGGTACAAATCACATGGCTGGTAAATATATGAATGAAGTGTGTCTATCATGGTCATGTCCTACTTGCTCAGCCTTTTTGTGCCTTCTAAGAGCCTTGTCAATGTATATAAACTCTGATACCATTTGGGTCTATGTCTGCTTTAGAGGTATAAGGGGAAGAAGTGAGGCAAAGGTGGTAACCAGATGTTACGTAGTTACATTTTCCTCTGTCGAATTCCATCAGTGGTAATAGTAATGGTTGTGCACATCTTGACTGCATCTCACTTTTACTACTAAAATACTTTTTACTTATGAATTTCAAACATTAAGATCAACAGATTACAAATAGTGCAGAATTCAGAATCAAAACTCCCTTGCAGAATCTCTTAAATACAGCCAAGCTGTATCTTTCCTTTGCTATTTATCCTGCCTTCCTATCATGCAGAGAAATACATTCTAAAGTTCTTGTGATGGCTTGGTTCTCAACTACTTAATGGAAGTTCTTGTTCCCTCTATGCTTTCTGAGGCCCTATGCTCAGCTAATTCTGGACTGTAAATAATTCCTAAATTTAGGACTGAGATATTAGGACTCTAGTCTTTCTCTTATTGAGCTCCTTATAGAAGAGTTTGCTACTGGCTGCTTTGTGAGTTCAATTCTATGTACTGATTTAGCAGATGTCTAAAATGCACCTCTTTGTTAGAACTGTTTTTAAACTATTTTTAACTTCAGTACATCCTCAGATCCCTTAGACAGCATTGTTTTTTTGTCTGTTTCATTGTGTTCCTTTATTACTGCATTTTCCAAATGCCTAGGTATACAGGTGCACAAATAAAGCTTGACTGAAGTTAGCTTTGTTTGAAATACACAATTTAGTAGGTACACCTGTTTAGTAGAAACTGACTATCCCCGGGATTCATGAAGCTTGCGCCAGGTGCAGGCGTAGCGTAGGTGTTCTAATGCCAAATATGGCCGCCAAGCGATTCAGGTATGATCCGATTCCATGAGCACTACCAGCGTACACCAGAGCTGCACAGCTCTCGGCACATGTATGCTAATCACCCCATGTGCTGTAGTACAGCATGCAAATGAAGGTACATAGCGATTCATGAAGTGGTGCAGGTATAGCGTAAGCATACAGAAATGTAAACCAAAAAAAACGGTTTACATTTTTTCAAACAGAACATCGGAGCCATGAAAGTGGACCAAACTTACGTATTACAAAGTTAATATATGACAATGGCTAAATATACAGCCAATGGCATAAAAAAACATGCACAACACATAAAAAATAACATTTAATGTCATGGCCACACTAACGCAAATTACAACCGCAGTGCATGTGTGCAAAAACGGGAACACAAGGAATATATATAGATGTCATAAAACTGCAATGTAACACAAATCGTGATTTCGCCATAGTAGTCAATGGTATGCATGCTACACCACAACCAAGGCGCAAGGGTTGCTAAGGGTCTGTGACAGTGTTCAGCGCGGTAACTATTAATTAGTAGTCAATGCCATGCAAATGAGGCAAGTAATACTGAATTGCAAATGCCTTGCCAGCGTAAGGCTGTACCACATGGTGTAGCAGTATAACACCGAGGAGTGGCCTGGAGGTATACATGACATCAGGAGAGGAGTGTGCCACCGTAGCTGTAAGCACATTAGAGCATTGCTAATCCAGGCTGCCCATTGCTAAGCAAAGCTGCAGGATAGGGGTGTGGATGTAGCCATAACTTTGCTTAGCTGAGAGCACACAAGGTGACCGAAAGTGCATGTGTACGTGGATGACAACATGCTCAAAACCCGGAAAACAGCTGCACATGGTGCGCACCACAGCTGAAACAGGAAGGTTATGGGAAGACAATAAGGAAATGCTGCAGCAGGGTAATTGGAGTACAACTGAGTAATTAACACCTATTAACTCACAGTGGGCCATTGACGGTAGCTAACAAGGCTGCTAGCAGCAACCTGCAGAACAGGAAAGGGAGGTGCCGGATTGCAAAGAAAAGAGAACTGTCACAGCAGAGCAAAGCAAAGCCGCAGTAGATTTGCTATAGAACACATTTCGCAACACAATCCTGGGTTGGGAAAGTACAAAACAAGAAAGCAGGCTGCTGGATGCATGCCTAACAATGGGAGGGGAATCGGTTTGAAAAATGAAGGCAGGGGCAAGAGGTGATCCATGGCAGCCAAGTGTAATTCAACACCAGAGGCCCCACAATAGTAGTACCTGCGGTAAAACACATAAGCAAGATACCCTGCATCTCGAATTGTACATACACACCCTATGACATCATCAGCTTCCAAAGGACAATAGTATAAAGTGTGAAGGCACCTCACACACACTCATGTATTCCCAAACACTGCACCATCAGTGTAAACAGATGGGGAACTTTTACAATGTATATGTTGGGAGTTGCCATAGCTTTGATTCATCAGCATGTGTTGAAGACTGAAGGTGGTGTGGAGGATGATGCTGACAACCACCTCAGGCACCAGAGGAGAAGAAGAGTGTTCAGACCAAGGGTAACCTACCAGGGGCTAGATGATCTGGAGATAGCAGAGCATTACAGGGTGGACAGGGACATCATACAGCAAATCGTTGAGCTGTGCCAGCCATGCCTCAGAGCCAGAAACAACAGAGGGGATCCCATCCCAGTGGACACGAAGGTATGTGTAAGCTTGAGAATACTAGCCACAGGTACCTTTCAAAGGCCAACTGGAGATATCATGGGGATCTCACAGGCAACAGCATCCAGGGTACTCCACCAGTTCCTGGATGCCATGTTACCACATGCCAATGAGCATATATACTTCCCCCGAACTCAGGAGGAGTTGGCCAGCAATATGAGCCTCTTCCACCATGTGGCAGACTACCTGGAGGTACTGGGTGCAATAGACTGCACGCACATGCACATCAAGTGACCACCCGGTGAGCATGGTAGGCGCTACCTAAACCACAAGGGATACCACTCCATCAACTGCCAGGTCATGTGCAATGCCCAAGACATTATCATGGATGTGTGTGCTGGCAGCCCTGGAAGCTACCACGACTCCCACATCTGGCATGCCTCACAGCTGTACCAGGTATTTGTCAGGGGGGACATCCCATATGGCCACCTTGTGGGGGATGCTGGCTATGCATTGGAGCCGTGGATGATGACTCCCATTAGAAATGCACACACACCCATGCAAGAAAGCCATAATGAGGCACACACACAAAACCGAATCATCATAGAGTGTGTGTTTGGGATGCTGAAATCATGGTTCCATTGCTTGGACATATCTGGTGGAGCCTTGCAGTACTCTCCAGGCACGTGTGCCCACATCTTCATAGTATATGCCATGCTACATAATATAATCCTGCGGAAACAGCTGCAGCAGGGACATAATGGTGAAGGCCCTCTCAGCCCACCGCAGTTGCCAAGTGCACCACAGGCACAGAGGGATTCAGACCATGAACACCCTGTGCCAGTCCCAGTAGGCAGATGGAGGTGTGCCCAGTATGCCCATACCTTGGCAAAGAGGGAACTTATAGCACATACACTGGCAGTGTTGGCCCCTACGGACTGACACACTTCTCCATCTGCACACACAGTAAACAGGGATGGCACACACACACAACCACATGTAAATTGTCATGTATAGGTGGTCTACTTTGTGCATCGTACATAGGCAGCCCTCAACTATTGCACACACAACTGCTATTGGCACAAGGTAAGTCAATACCCGAACAGTAAATTAAGCTAACAGCATGTGCTGATACTGTATGTATAGGTTCCTAGGTATATCGGTAGGTACATGCCTAACTGTCAGAGGCCATTCATAAGCCTAGCCAAAATGTGTCTGCTGTCGCCACCCCATTGATTAACTAACTGTCCCTCTGTGGAGCAGAGCCAATCACAGGATCCCTGGGGTGTAACCACTGCCCCCCCACTCTGCAAGGATTCCCTGGTGTGTTAATGAGGGACTCCATATAATGTAATCAGGGATGTAGTTCCAAAGCATGGTGAGTACCCAGGACAGGTATCTGTCACCCCAGCATTCTCCAGTTATGGATGTGGCAAGGTGTAGCACATTACGCTGTGTGGCTCACTGTGACATGGATTCCCATAGCTGGAGCATATCCATTAAGCATCACTTGGACATACCATTAACATGTATCATCCATATGTTCACCAACTGAGTTACACATTTGTTTGCAGTATGGAGGAACAGCCTTAATACACTCTACATACTAAACACCATAACACTTGTACATATCCCAGATGCCTCAGTGGTAAAGCCACTGACTGTATCGTTCATGGTCCCAGTTCCACGACCTGCAAGGGCTGTTACGTAATTCTGATGTCCCGAATAATGGATGTTGGATGCAGGTCATTAGAGCACGTTTAAGCACATGTTAGTGGGTTTTTTCACCTGTAAGTGCTGGTAAGCAACATTTAAACATGACTACATGGATATGCGCAGCACAGGTCTAACCTTTGCTGAATATCACACAGATCACGGGCAAAGCTGCCCAGAACCACTGAAATGTGCGTTATTTACCCTTGTACTAATAGTGCCTGCTCTGAGAGGTAAAATGACCACTGCCAGGAGTAGAACACGCAACCATGTACACAATCTTCGCAATAACCTACCACTAAGCTACCTGAGCTGTACCAATGACAGGTGTGTATTGTGACAGGTTAAAACACAAAAGGGCGGAGTTCGGGAAATAGTATACACCGCCATGTACCCAATGAATGGTGTATTGTCTCTCTCGCTGTCTCTCTCTCTCTCTGTATATCTATATATCTATATCTATATATATATATATATATATAAAATATAGAGAGAGAAAGGGTATTAGAGAAATATATGTTGATATATATGGATATACATATATATATGCAAATATATAGATAGGTTAACAATATCTACAAAACCATGGAGGTACATATAAATAGGATACTACCAAATACCGAATGCTTTACATACCGACGCGCATACTCACCAGGCTTAAAGACCGAAAGACCACAGTACCGGAACACCAGAACCGTGAGTACTATTATCACGATGTTAAGGGACATTTAGTTAATGCTTCTGGTGCTGCAGTTCAGGTAGGTACTGTGTGTAAGTGTGTTTCTGATTGCTGTAGTGTGTGTAAGTGTGTGTTCTGAGTGTGGTGTGTGTTTCTGGGGGACTGTAATGTGTGTGTGTGGGTTTGCTTCGTGTGTCTGTTTGTGTTATCTCGGAGGTAGATTATTAAAGTAGGTGTGGTGTGGGGGGTGCAGCCACCCACATGGGGGGTGTATGGGGGCATGGCCACCTGGCCATACATTGTGTAGGATGGTTTGTTTGGATGTGATGGGTAGCAGTGTGTGTGTGTGTGTGTGTGTGTGTGTGTGTGTGTGTGTGTGTGTGTGTGTGTGTGTGTGTTCTGTGTTAGTTCCGGGAGTTTGACTGTCGCGAGTTTGATTGTTCGGTATTGTGGGGTTTGGGAGTCTGGGAATGGTGGTCGTTGGAAGTATGTGCATTCCTGAATCTGTGGGGATGCCGTATACAGCAGTTGAAGTCTTCAAATATCTGCATAACATGGACCATAGCAATCACACATTCCGCCACGACCGAACGTTATGAACAAAGGATAAGGAGAGCATATATGTCTATACACTATTACAAATATGTGCTATGGACATGAGCCAAATATAGGGTTACCACCTGTCCCACCTTGCGAGGGGCAGTCCCTCTATGTGCGGTAGTGTCCTGACCAAAATGAATACAAATACTAATGTCCTGTAATCTGGAGACATTTGGCATGTTTCATAGTTAATGTAATTGTTGCATAAAATAGTCATCTGTATCTAAAATACCTACATGTAACAAGAAACAGGATAAACAAGTAAACCGCTACAAGAATATAAGCTTTTATATAGGCATATATGTAATGTTCTATATTTTGTACTGACCACTATTGCCATTTGAAAAGGTGGCAACCCAAGCCAAAGAGGTTCAGTGACCAACACAACTCCAATGAGTGCAAATATCTGTGACAGAAATACATGAGACAGCTTTCATGTAGCAACATTTCATTACATACCAATGTATTTCCGAAGGGATTGAAGGACCAACATCACCTGCATGCTATACAGGAACCAATTAACAATGGCTTAATGAATCAACCTGCAATTACCATAATATTAGTCTACTAAAGGATTGGTCTTCAAATAGAGAAGGAGCCCTCACACACATATCGAATATCTATAAATGCAGTTCCTACACACCTGCATCTGCTATATACACCCACCGACATCTCCCCCACACCCAAAACAATTGCAATACAGACTGTAATAACATCACAAACATCCACTCACTCTATGACATCTGCAGAAGCCTTAACATACCTTGTTAGAGACACACTATAATGGCCCTATGTGAAATTGTTGCTGTTGTACAATGGAACAGACGCCGATGTTACAAGGTTTGGTTGCAATAATCCCATATCAGATGGCTGATATAACAGCTAGACTCACATGTAGAACTACATCCTCTAGCTGTTACACACAATCCACGGGGGCCATGAAGTTAAAATATCTCTGTGTGTCTCCATACAGCTGTTGCAATTCATCACAAACAACACATCCAGGCCGTCTTCTTCGATGGTAGGCAAAAGGACAACGCCCAAGTGGAGTATTCAATTATATTGACTATATCAATGAACTCTGATGAAGCCTATGTTAATGTACTGGTGAAAGCGCTTAGTATTACGAGCAGTATGTTTTTGTATTTTGTGGTTCTGTGGCTTTCCATTAAAGCTTTTTCTGTTTCGGATCTTCAGTCTGGTTGAATTTACAGTATTCAGTTATACCCCACTGTTGCTATGTCATTGGCTAATGGAGTAGCTGCACAGCTGATGTGCATGTAATCATCTACTCAGGAATGCCAATTGGTGGCAGGATACCACATGTTACTGATATATAAGTATAAAAGGATGGCTTGGCTTACATTCAAACCATATGTACATACTAGAAAAACGTTACAACGAGGATTGCAACACAAAACGAATAGGATTTATATTACCGTCAACTCGGGATACTAATAAGGTATGTAGAACACTCAGTATGTCAGTGTATGTAATACTTGTTCTGTAATAAAGTGTACGCAATGCATATAGTGGGAAAAGGTATTATGTAGTGATTTATTGTTGAGGATAGTAACACTCATAGAAACTGTGTATACTGCTGTAGGCCACAAGGTAAACACCTCACACACCACAAGGGATGCTGTATAAGAACTTTGAACATAACAATTCCACTCTAGCCGCTGTCAGTGGCAGGGTTGGTCCAACAAGTATGTGCCATAACAGGGGAGAGTATATGTTGATATACTGTAACAGTAGGCATATGTATTGGCGTATAACTGAGAATAACATGTCTAAGGTGGTCCTGCTATGCAATTATGATTTGCATTGTGGGATATTGTGGCAAAAAATGTGAAATGTACAGTATTGTAGGTAGATATGTCTAACATTTTACATAGCATTACTGTTATGTTATGCAAACATCAGGTTTGTCTATTAGCATGTAAAATCCACAATAACAGGATACATATGACTTGTAGTCACCAGACAGTGTATCAGCATGATAGCTAATTGAAATGGAAGAGCTAGTCAATTATCCATGCACCAAGGACATGTAATAGCTTCATAGGTTCATAGTTAGGTACTATGCTGTCTGGCCAAGGCCATTCGTAAGTCTAGCTACAGTGTTTTGACTTGTGGCACCTCCCTAGGTTAGTGTCCTGTGCCTGTGAACAGCAGAGCCATTAGTTTCCTGCACCTCTGTCCAGCAGAGCCACTGCAGTGATCCTTGGTGTTCATGTCTGTCTCCCATCCACCCATCGAGGTATCTCTTGAAGAGTGCTAGTGAGGGTCCCTGCCTGATGTACATAGGAATCATGTTCCAAAGCATGGTGAGTGTCCGGGTCAGGAATGTATCCCTCCAGCACATCCTAGTCATTGTTGCATTTAGGTACATATCCCAGAGCATGTGGCTCTCAGGGGCTTTTGCTTATGTGGAGCATATCCATCAATACTGTTTTGGACATGGGCCTTGTATGTTCAGCAGAGATCACCTCTGAGTATGCGGTATGCATTTGAGTACAGTTGGGGTTTCTGTAGTTGGACTGCATATGTCATCCTTCGGAGGTCAGTATTCCTCTTGGTGTGGTAATGTTGTGGTATTTCATGTTGTTGCTGTTGTCTCGTAAGGTACAACCCAAATGGGGTGTTGTACCCTTTAATGTGTTTCATAAGTCATGAGTAGAGAGGCACAATGGCTGCCTTTGTTCTGGCTACAAACCCATTAGAGATTAGGGGAGCCACGTAGAAGGATATCCACACCACCTTGACAATATGGTTATCAAAGGAGTGAATGCTATCTACTTGGGTTCTAAGATCCCTTATTACATCTTATGTATGTAGGGTACTACCACCTATGTGATAGTCTGTGGGTGATTGGTGTAATCTAAAGGGGATGTCTATGCACCTTCTGGCATGCAGCTTGAGACCATGTTATTGACACCAGGTATCCATCCCAGTGACATCCTTATGGAGGGTGTCTGTATCAGCTGGGGAATCGATCATGGCCCCTAGTTTGCAGTTGTCTGCAAACCTTTTCAGGTTGAGTCCTCCTGTGCTAGCCTGTACCTCAGAGAAGCATATACCAAACATGAGGGGCCCTATGACCAAGCCCTGGTGGATGCCAATTGTAACTGATTTACAGTAGGACCTAGGGTATGCTACACTCACTGTGTGGGTTCTGGCCGTGAGCCACTTTGCATAACATCTCGTGATGTAAA
This sequence comes from Protopterus annectens, assembly GCF_019279795.1. Classification (NCBI taxonomy): domain Eukaryota; kingdom Metazoa; phylum Chordata; order Ceratodontiformes; family Protopteridae; genus Protopterus; species Protopterus annectens. Next base: position 1,749,888,378 of record NC_056744.1, on the reverse strand, counting down.
GGTTAATGTGCAGGTGGATGTGCATGTTGACAATATCAGAATGCCTTTGAGAGGTCAAGGTAGGCTGTGTGGACTTTCTTGCCCTCATCTACTGCCTTGGTAACTGTCTCAAGGGACTCCACCAGGTTTAGGAGGCATGGCCTGGCCCTAACAAATCCAAGCTGGGTGGGATCAAAGGTTTGGAGGCCACCAGTGTCTCTGTGAATGAGATCCATCATGATATGCTCCATAGCCTTGCAGAACAGTCTAGTCAGGCATATAGGGCAATAGTTCCCCTGGTCCATTGTGGCGCCACCTTTGTGGAGTGTGATAACTGTTGCTGTGTGCCATTCAGGGGCCACAATGCCTGATGTAAGGCTATTAGTAAATATGGTGCCGAAGTGGGGAGCCATTTTGTTCTGAAGTTCATGGAAATCGCAGCCTGGGATGTTGTACTGTCACATGGATGCTGTGTTCCTGGCTTTAGAGAGTGCAGCTTTGAACTGCGTAGTTGTGATCACAGGGACTCTGCATCGTTCCTGTATAGATATGGGCCCTTTAGGGTGTGAGAGGGGTGTAAAGTTAGCACTGAACCTATCTGTCAGGTTGTTGCCAATATCAGTCGGTTCTGTAATGTTCATGCCTTATTGCTGTATGTCAGAGCAGATGTGGGTACCGCCATCGAGAGTAGTGACATACCTTTAGAACGCTTTGTGGTAGTCCTTGGAATTAGTTGTGGTTATGTTTACGTAGCTAGCTTTGGAGGATGTGATAAGGGATCTCAGATTCTTACTGAGGCTGACCAGGGAGCTCCTCCACTCATGGGATTGTACTCTACTTTGCAACAGTCTCCTCCTTCTGTTGTACATTATGTCCATGGCAGTGGACCACCAGAGTGGCCTCCATTTTCTGGTGGGTACCGTCATGGTTCTGTTTGGGATAGCATGATCCATGCAGTCATGTAAGTGCTAATTAAGTGCAGTTGTGTATGATTCAGTGGTTGTAACTGTATTGTCCATCTGCACGGGTGTCATGACATTTACTACTGCTGTCATAAGAAGCCTGAAGTTGGCTTTGTAGAAATATTGTACTGTGTTTTCTGTAAAGGGTGTGGTGCCGGGATGTGGATAACAAGGGTAATTAGCGTACGTTCAGATCTGACCAACGAGGTGATAACCCCCAGGTGTGGAACACCAGTCACACATGTTGGTAATGACCAGATCTAGGATATTGTTGGCCATGGTGATGGTGTGGATAGGTTGATCCAGGTGATTGGAGGTTATGAATCCCAAAAAGAATTGGCCTAATGTGTCGGTACATGAGTAGGTATCCCAGTTAATGGTGGGGTAGTGTCAGTCGCACATCAGTAGTGTGTCTGTTTGAACCCTACTTTCCAGTACACCAAGAAGTGAGGACCGTTAACCATGGGGTATGGAGGGGGATCTGTAGCAAGCTACAATTTGTATAGCAGTCATGGCCAGAGTTAGTTGCACTTGGATAACCTCTAATTCATTGTGCTAAGCAACCAGCCTGGAGGTGTGGATATCCTTAGGAAATATGGACACACCTCCACCGTGGGTGTTCCGGCTCTGGTTACATGACTGAAAGGTGTGTTATGAGTAATAGTCTGGTAATGCAGGGGTGCTCTCAGGAGCCTAGAATTGGTCCCAGTCACTGCACAGATATCAAAGTTCCATTACAAGGAGTGCCTCGGGTGAGTGCGTTTGAGATGAAGATGTCAAGCATTGATTAGCATTACCCTCAGGTTTTGCTTGCCTGTTCCTGTTATGGTGGTGAATATTTTATTTGAACCGTGCCTAAAACAGGCACTACAGGAGCAGCAAGAGCCTTAGCCATTATCCAGAATCCCAGGGCCGACAGGTGCAGGCCATCTGTGTCAAAACATTGTGTTCTGTCGACCATGTCATTCAAAGCAGACAGATACTGGATACCCTTGGAATGACACCAGAAGCATAGCCAATTGTTGAAGTAAATCATTTTGTCGTTGTACTGTGTTATCAGTCTGGACAATGGCAGAATGCTACTCAGGGCTAGGGCGATACCTGCCTGGGCTACAAGATCAGAGAGCTATTCCATGTCTCTTTACATGTAGTCCAGGAAGGTACATTTCAGGGCATTCACACTAACATGGAGATCGACAGAGTCATATTGTACCTGTTGAGGAGTGACCTGAGTGCATAGGTTATGTTGTGGATCCTGTTACCTGACAGGCAGCTGACAGTAACTATCTCCTTGTGTAACCTGGTGAGTGGGACATCAGTGTGACCACCTATAGAGTCACTTATGACTAGTGTGTTGGGTACGTTATTTCGCCCTAATGGCTGTGGTTGATGGGCACACTGAGTCTGTGGGCTATAAGTAATTGGTGTTGTGTTGGGGGATGGGGGCTGCCTTTGTTTCTGCTTTGGAGTTCTCTGTTGCCTAGACAGAGTAGTATTGAGAGTCTCTGCAAATGTTGTAGTCTTACTATGTGTGGCCTGTGGTGGTGGAGATCTAGTGAGACTATGTGATGAGTGTGGTGTGGTGCAAACGTTTAATATCCCCACATGATTGTCAGGTTCAGTCTGGGTTGGAGAGAGCTTTACATCCAGCATGGCTAGATATGTGCATCTCCCACAGGTTGTAGTGTTGCATGTTAGGAGGGGAGTATTGGCTGTGTACATGAGACAATTTCTATATTGCCTCATAATGCCCATATTCATCATATAGACAGGTGAGAACACTGGGAATTGACACTTGGACATGCCTGAATATTTAACTATTTCCCACTAGATAAGTGAGGAAAGTGTGTACAAGAGCTATTTTACTCTAAGCAAGTGGGAAATGTAAGTACAAACAGTGTTTACCTGTAGGTAATGAGGAGGATCGAGTGCTATAGTAATTAGTAGCTCATGTAGTGCTTACATGTTCTGAACAAGTGCTGAGCATGAATAAGCAATACAGATAGGGTGTTGGATAACATAAACACACTGCCCCCCAACAGGTACACAATCACATATCCATGTACACTACAGAGCCCCTGTAACCATAACTATGATCGTACAAGGTGCACTCAGGCTGCATGGGACCTGTCCCCATCCCTGGTTGTATCATACACATATGGCAAAACAGTTTGCTCTGCACATACACATCATGTAAAACATAGCTTCATGTCATTCTGTGAAAACACTGAATGGTGCACACCAACAGTTATCACAACCCACAAAGTGGAGACACCACTCATAATGGGAGGCACTGCACTACTACCCTGCTGAGTCTGGTCTGAAAGTCCATGAACCTTAATCGATGTATATGTTGTTAGCAGTACAGATGTAGATGAAAGTACGGATGATTTCACACTGCATATCATATCTGTGACAGGTCATAGGACATCATCACCTATACTGTGTTCAACCTACACTCAGTATACTAGATGTACATTTGTATGTCACAGGAGTGTTCTGCCAGTGGACTGTTGACAGAAGCAACACTACAAAAGTTGTCTGAGTAATATGTGCATATTACACCAATGCCAGCTACAGTAAAACAGTGTTAGTTCATTGTAATCCCCCTCATTGTACCCCAAACCAAACAGACACATGGGAGGCATCTGCCTATGTAAGTATGCGAATGGCTATGACCTAGGAGCAATAGCTGACTCAGTGTTGTGGACAACATACAGAAGGGGCTTTGTGGGTGAGGTGTGAGACATATGTACACAATCTGACAGCAGCATACTGCATTGTCACTGCTAGGTTAATAACCCTGTACCCATGAACTACCACCTAGGCAGTGGTCAACATAATGGACACTGTGTGTAAGGGATGCTGCTGTGCAGTTTACCTCCATGAGCTAGTGACATCACCAGGCCTATTAGGTAGGCATAAGAGGCAACCCTAGTCATGACAGGGTGCCATCCATGAACATAGAGATCATTGTACAGCCATACTCATCACTCAAGTGACCAATATCGGATCACATATCACCTTTAAGGGGTATTGGCCATGTTTGGATGGCTGACACCGGCCTTCACAATCCTCATCTCCACTATGTAGTATGATGTCCTCCCTGCATAAAAACATATCCAACACTGTGATGTTGGACATGCTACATGTACATATCCTGATCTCAAATACATACATCATGGACATCCACCTGCCTAGTACAAGGATCGCCACATGCTGGACAGATCCTTGTGCCATACATGTTACATACTCCTGCCATGCTATGCAACCCTGTCCAGCAAAGCTGCACATTTCACCTCTGTCAGACATGATGTGATGACCGCATGGTAGATACATCATTAACCGTGTGGATCAGCTATGTGGCACTGCTTCACCTGGCACCAGAAACATGACTGTCGGCTACAGCTAGGTAACCTTACATCCTAGGCTCATACATGGCCCAGGGCATACAGACTACTAGATGACCTAGGCCATACATGCTATAGTTGATAACCATCCCTGCAAATACCATCAGGCTAGCCAGTGTCCCATGTGTATCACATGTGCAACACAGGCAATATGTGGCAGGATGTTGAACTGCTGTACAGTGCTGCTGTACAGTGCCATGTAGATGTATATGGCATAACACATGCATGTAAAGGCTTCTGTGTGCATGTCTGCAGTTCACAGGTCATGTCCGTTAAGGCAGTGTATGTGTTTTTATGTGACATATACACAGCATCAAGGTCGACAGCATTAATGTGAACACATCCAGGCATGTGCTGATAGGTAAGAACACCAGTACAGGCAAACAGACATGCCCACATCAAGACAGCATCCACATGGAGTATGAGCAATGTAATAAGGTGACACACATATATGGTGATAATATCCAATCCCCATTGGGTGTCACATGTGTGTGACACAAACATATCAGTGGTGTCAGTGTCATGAAGATTTTCAAAGACAACTATTTATATGTAATAAATGTGATACACATGTATGTGCAGCTGTATCTCTGTGCATCTCTGAGATACTATGACCTGTCTCCATCATTATGTCTTCCAGGTATGCTGTGAGCATGGCTTCCAGCCTATACATGCTTGGAGGATGAGGCCCTTATACCTTACCTCCAAGACAACTATGATGTCCTGTTTAGCCATGTGCCACAGGATGCACAGCAGTGGGATGACCTGTGGCAGGAACTTCGCAGGAGGGTTAATGACGTGGGTGGCCATAACCGCACATACCAGCAGGTGCGCAGACACTCCACAGTCCTGATCAGACATGCAAAACAGCGTGAGAATGCAATCGCCAGGGAATAAGGTGCAACAGGTGGTGAGCCACCAACCCAGCCTCCAATCACACGTACTGAGGAGCTACTGGCCAACCTGGGGACACCGGCAGAACAGCATCCACAAGCCTTAGCTGACATCGTGGAGGTGGGTGTCTCTCAACCACTGAGCCTGGAGTTGCCTGGTAAGTCACTACTGCACATATAACTATTATATCCCATATAGTTACATGTGTCACTGTACAATATGTAATGTAACATCATATGCAAGGCATGTATACACAAATGCCACATACTATAGTATGCTGCTCTGTGTATGCACCCATGTGCTTACTCCATAGTATATCTTATTGTACTGGTGAATGTGTTAACATGCACATTGCACCCTGTAGCTGTCATACAGGCATGGATAATGATCATATTGCTGTGTCACCTCTATATAGATACCTCTGATGTTCCGCTAAGACAGCAGGCTGTTGCAGGTGAGACAGTTATAAGTATCAAGCATGTTAATGCACAGATCTATTCGCCATGTGGCCAGTTAACACATGTACACATAATGTATTGTCTGGTCACAATATACAGGTTGCATCTGCAATCCATCACAATGGCTAACCATGTGCAATACTTACAAACTAACTGAAACACCAACATGAAACCTCAGAAACTGTCATTGCTAGATGTGTGGACAGCTGTGCATACAATGGTGGAGGTGTTGTTCAATGTAGGAACATGTACTACACATCAGAACTACACATTTGGGGTACACAAACAGTACTACACAGTGAGCTGGAGTATGGGCAGCCCACAGGATTCACCATTGTGGATTATGCCCCTGCTATGAGTGCACACATTGTGATGTGCCATCTGATATGTCCATGACATGTAGTGGGCCGGCTGCAACATTGTCTCACTATCCCATAAAACATACCTCACATATCAAACATACAGCCCTTTGTCTGCATAACCCAATGGACATTGGAGTATATGACATCTATGGGTGTATGTCATATGGGACAACACAGACATGTGAGATAGATGGCCATCGCAACCGTTTGGCCAACACATGTTCACATATGGCCATGGAGGATGGCCAGACACATGTAGCAACACACAGTAGATGTGATGTGTTTGTGTGTACACCCTGTTGTACATTGGCTACACATGGTCCAACTATAGCCTTTGCTGAATGGTTATATTGCAGATGTGGAACACTGAACATCCTACAGGCCTGTGCACAGCTTGTGGAGGTGTAACATCATTCGACCACATAAAATGTGTTGAACATCATGACTGTGTCACAGCATGACAGTAGTCACCTATACAGCATCCACATACATACGCAGAGAACCACATCAGGCCACAGATACAGTACATTTCACTTGCTGCTGTTGGACATCACTGTCAGCCATGCACCTCATGTATGTGGTACACAAATGTCATGTGGGACATGGTGTATTGACAAGTTTGCTATGTGTGGACATGGTTGCCAGGCAGCTACAATATGTTTGCAGATGTGCAGGGGTGTCATCTGTATGGCCTTCGGTGACCTGTGTCACACATTCCACATCATGGTTTAGTGTATATACACCTCAGCAACATGGGTCACAATCCACAGTATATATGTATTGTGTATGCACACAGTCATGGCTATGCACTGTGTCTGTAATTCACACTGTATAGCAATAGAGACGCCTCATGATTCCATGCAATGGCACTGTGTCTGTACTTCACACTGTATAGCAATATAGACACCTCATAATACCATGCAATGGTCATGCACATCTGCTAAATGTGCATTTAATCTGTAGGGCGGACAGACAACACTGCAATGTGACACCATTACTCCACTGTATATGTGACAGGACACCATTGTGTTAAACATGTATGCATGTCAATGCACACATCAGCAGATTACATGTCATACTACATGTTAATGTCAAGGTCATATGCTACACATCAGCCATGTCTACTGTTAACCTGTGCTGGTCCACAAGGTGTAACTCAGGGATGCATGCTTACTACCATGATTGTGTGAAATGCATGGCTTCTGCTATGACACATGCATGCTGTTGTGTGCAACCCAAGGATGTATGATAACTACCACTATTATTGTCTGAGCTGCATGCCGTCTGCTGTATCACATGCATGTTGCATGCCATCTGTCAAATCACATGCATGGTGTTTGTCTGTGTGTGTCTGTCTGTGTGTGTGTGTGTGTGTGTGTGTGTGTGTGTGTGTGTGTGTGTGTGTGTCTCTGTATTGTAATGTAGAGTCTTTGCTTGCCCTCACAGGTGATGTAGGTGCATTACCCTCCTGTGGTCCATCTGATGTTAGTGTCCCCACAGACTCTAGCAGTGATGATGAACATATGCTTGAGACACAGGCAGGGTAGTCAGGGGCTGAATATGTGCCATTGGTTGCCATTCTACCTATATCCCCCTCATCCCCGCACACAGATCTCATGCCAACACATACCCATTCACCAGTGGCCTTAGAGGAAGGAGAGTTGGCGTGTGGTAGCTTAGAACAAGAAAATGTGGTGGCTATGGAAGGTGTGTATTCACACCATGGTGTCAGGCAAATGACTGGAGATGGGCCATACAGGCATGTGGCCAATGCTGCTCGTAGGAGGACCTCTGGCTGACATGCTCCTGCAAGACAGAGCGCAGCAGCTGGTGTCACCAGATGCATGTTTCAGGCTGTAATGGTGGCACAGGCATGTGCTGAATGGCAGAACAGAGAAGGGCAGAGGCTTCAGAAGGCTGCTATCTTTTCTTTAAATGACAACATCCAGACATTGGCAAATGCTAAACAGCAGATTGCTTAAGTTTTGGACAGACGATTGGGTGACATGGTTTAAATCCTTGACCGTGGCATGACAATCAGCGAGCGTGAGCTGTCTGTACTGGAACATCTGGTAGGAGTGAGGCGTAGGGCACGTGGACATAGGCCAGCTATGTCACCTGGTGCAGGTCTTCATGGATGAGCTACCTCACATGCCTGCTCCCATAGTGGCGGTAGCAGCAGCAGTGCAGCTGGTGCTGCACTGTCCACACCAGGGCACAGCAGGCCATGTGCACGTGGCCCTGGATGGTCCCAATGGGGACAAGGTTCCACTGGACATGTGTCATTGGACAGTACCCTATCTGCACCTCTACCTGGTAGTGCCCGTGCAAACCCTGGCAGGCACAGGTCACGTGGCCGTGGCCGAACACCGTGAGCCGTAAAATTCTGGAGCTGTCAATAATATCCCTGTATAGGCCAGACACATGGCAGAACTGTGTGCACACATACACGAACACACCAAAAACATCTGTAGGGCACCACAACACACACATGCATAACAACCACACATGGCCAGTTAGATCACAGGCCCTAACCCACACACATGATGTCATCCACTGGTGCAGCCTAGGCCCCTGGCAAACACTATCACCCTGTGCATATGATGATGCCTGTGCCGCATCCCTGCCATCCACACCATCAGTGCAGGGACATGCTCATATGGTCTGATGCACAGGGTGAACAGAATAGGGAGATAAGTTTAGATTACAATTGTTGTGTACCTTTGACACGCAGCAGACATACCATGTAGTACAGGTTTAGAATGCATTGTTTTCTGTTCACAGTATGTGTCTTGGTAACAACAGCAACAGCATGTTGGTCATGATGTTCTGCTTCCCTCCTGCAGGTCTAATTGCATGTGCCATAGAGTGCCAGTGTGTGCAGTTTCCCATGTGTAAATGTGGACTACTCACAGGTATGTATGGCAATACCAGCATGCTATTCTTAGCTTCAACCTCACTGTTAGAAAGGCTGACCTTCCAAAGATGTCTACACATCTACTGATCCAGGAGCATGGGAGCTGTGTACTAAGCTACAGCAGCTAGAGACGTGACATCCATACCGGGTGACATCACAGTTAGAGTAAAATGGGGCAGGGAGTTTACATAGCAGTCTAGCTGATGACAAGGGTAGAGACCAGTTGATAGCTTGAGGCCTCACTGTGTAGCAGTAATACACATTCACATTACAGGCTGAGAACACACAACTACACACACACACACACACACACACACACACACACACACACACACACACACACACACACACACAGGTATTCGCACACATGTATTCAAACACACAGTAACACGCCCACACTCACGGGGTCAATGACACTGTAATGCACACACACACTTTATAGTGTTGAGGTGAGGACACCTGCCTATGTGGTAATCACCATTATAGTACTGTGCAGCCACATGATGCGACACAGAGAATATACATGTACAGGTAGTCAGTAATGCCTAAGATCGACGGCATCAACAGGGTAGTAGATTGCATCACCTGGAGGGGTTAGGGGTCCTATCTGTTCACTATGGTAACATACATCCTCACTCCATGGACCAGACAGCCATACATACATACACACACACACACACACTGTGGAGTCCACAATCGAATGCACCTATGTCATGCACATACAGATAGCTCACATGTGTGTGATACAAACCCCACCCCTGCCTATGTCTTGCTTTCTACAATGCAGTATGTACAGATCTCTACAACAGTGTACAGGAGTGTGAGCAACAATTGGGATGTATTCCCCAGCATACGTGGCATATATGGACACACAACCAAACACACATGGCAGTACTGTGAATCAAACACCTGCTATCTTATGATACGTATGACAGACATGCAGCAGTACTGCCCTCATTACAATGTGTCCGATGATATCTTTGGCGATTGTGCTGATATATGCACACGGGAGGTCTTAAGTGTTACAGGTGTCAAGTGATTTACAGTTAGTGACACCCTGACCGCTGTGTAGGTTGTATGTGTTCCCCTTCAATTAACAGAAACATAGCTTAGTGTTTGCACGTGTTATTGTAGGATGGCTTGTGACACACCTGTGAGCTGTCTTCAGCAAACATCCATCTGCAAAGATGGCCCACCACTTAGTTATGTCCACACATCCATCCATACATGATGTACATCTTACCGTACTGTCAGTATATCACCATATACAGTTGGCAATGATGGGGCTGCATTGCAACTGCATGTTGTAGTAAGACACACATCACCTGCAAACATCAGCTACTGCACATGCATGGTAGCTGAATGCACACCACTACATGTACATGTGTGTAGGTCCTACATTCCTGTCATTTAGCCATGTTTGTAGGCATTGCAATTGGTGGACATGTGTGATGACATACATGACACATGGACTGTTGTATGATATGATAGTTGTCATGGGTATCCAGTACAGAGGGAATGTTAACTCAGTCAGCATTGCTATCACACCTTATGTACTGTTAGCATTCAACAACCATGGACCTACCTTCCATGTGCATTTGTATAATTGCTGTAGCCACCTGTCTGCATGAAGGACAGCAACAGCTATGCTATGTACATATGTGTTGTGTGTGTGGCATGTACATATCCACGGCAGGTACATGTATGTCATATTCAAACATAAGGGTGCTTACTGGTGTGCAGCAACAGTCATCTGTTACTTCTGTATATGACTAAGGGCCCCTGGTATGTGTACAGCCAACCTGGTTATGAACAGTGGTATCATTGCATTGCCTAATACATGATGCAACTGGGTCAGTACATGGGTAGTCTGCACAGTTGATGTAGAGCTAGGTACAGTCCACTGGTCATGGGTCACATGGTGTTGTACTAATATATGTTCTACCACATGTATGGATGTGTGTTGCTGGTCCAAGGACATGGTGATGTCTGAGGGCTACATTCTAGAATGCGACTTTTGACACTGTGATCTGCACCTGACACATCTGTGATGTCTTTTGAGGGTGTACTGGTCAGTACATGTGAGTGGCCTTCATGTACATGGGGACACCAACACCTGGAGCGGTTCATACTGGTGTTTTGGCCCACATGTCTGTATCCGAGGTATATGGTGGTAGTGCTATTGTGCACAATTGAGCCTTCAGCCAGGTGTTCCTCACTGCACAGATGTCAGTATTCCCCATTGTTGGATCTACATTGGGCAGCTGTGATTATGAACGCTACACATCTAGCACTGTTTAGCATACACATACAATGCAGTTGTCCTCTAGGTGCCAGGGTGTTAACCTGGTCTTAGGACATTCACTAAGAATGGCACTATATGGGCAAAGTAGCCACTCCTGGCAGGACATCACCACGGGTGGTAGTAGTGTGCCAGGTTTAGAATGGTACATCTAAGGTGACAGACAGCAGCAGATGTTGTGTAGAAGACCGGTGTCTGATATATGTAGTGCAGCATTCCTGCTAACAATGGCAACTATCAACACCGGAGTCCATTACAATGTGCTGTTCACATCTAACTGTAATAGCATGGCCACTGTGCCCTTCCGTGTTTAGAATCAGATTGCATACAAAACAGCCCTGTGCTACTAAGTGTGTGAGCATGCCCAGTATAGCACTGTGTAGATGGACACATAGTGCTTTCCAAATGGCCGTGTGCTACTAAGTGTGTGAGCATGCCCAGTGACACCTTGTGTCGGTTATGTGCCTCTATGTGTATAAGCATGGCCATTGTAACCCTGTATAGTGATAGTAGTCGCCCAGTCAACAGATGGCCATACCCCACTTCAGGATGGATTCCTGCATTGAACACACAGGCTCACAGGTATGTACATCGTAACTGCCAGCATCTATGTCAATGTCTGCATTCCTAGAAGGTGATATTGACAGTCTTGAAAGGTGTAGTGTCTGTGGCACAGCTCGTATCTATGTAGTATTGTAATAGTAGTCCATAGATAGGCAGTTGTCCTGATCCCACCACTGGTGTGTGTTTGTCTCCGTCTGCCTGGGGACAGAATAATGCTTTTTGACTGCTCACACTCCATACAATCTCTATCGTCGACTTTGCCATTGCTGATGATGTCACCCACCTAGAAGTACACCTCTGGGAGTATTGTATCCCAGTAATCTTGGTAGCACATTCTATAACTGCATAATGCTGTAGTATGATAAGTTAGTTAGGTCTGAGTTCTAATCCCAGCCATGCCAACTGTGTGTGTGTGTGTGTGTGTGTGTCTGTCTGCCTGCGGACAAAATAATGCTTTTAGACTGCTCACACTCCATACAATCCCTATCACTGACTTCGCCATTGCTGATGATGTCACCCACCTAGAAGTACACCTCTGGGAGTGCTGTGTCCCGGTAATCTCAGTAGCATGTTCTGTAACTGCGTAATGCTTTAGTGTGATAAGATAGTTAGGTTGGTGCTGTAATCCCAGCCATACCAACTGTGTGTGTATGTATGTCTCCATCTGCCTGGGGACAGAATAATGGTTTTAGACTGCTCACTCTCTATACAATCTCTATTGCCAACTTTGCCATTGCTGATGATGTCACCCACCTAGAAGTACACCTCTGGGAGTGTTGTGTCTCAATAATCTCTGTAAAATGTTCTGTAACCGTGTAGAGTGATAAAGTAATTGGTCTGTGTTTTAATCCCAGCCATACCAACTGTGTGTGAGTGTGTGTCTCTGCCTGTGGACAGAGTAATGCTTTTAGACTGCTCACACTCCATACAATCCCTATCGCCGACTTTGCCATTGCTGATGATGTCACCCACCTAGAAGTACACCTCTGGGAGTGCTGTGTCCCAGTAATCTCGGTAGTGCGTTCTGCAACTGCGTAATGCTGTAGTGTGATAGAATAGATAGGTAGGTGCTCTATTCCAAGGCATGACAGGTGTGTGTGTTTGGCAGTCATATCCTATGTGTTGGTGTCTGTGAGTGGCTAGCTACTAAATGTGTTGAGGAGCGTGTTTTGTTGTTGTCCTATATAGGGACCATAAATGTCACAATCAGCCAAGAGACTGGGTTGGCAAGACATAAACATACATTCAGCAATAGGTCTGGTGAGTAATGTCAGCAGCCCTAATCTTACTCTTAATACAGACTGAACCCGTGTGATGCACAGAAACACACTTGCCTTGATATTAACACCAGTACATAATGCAGGAGGCGCATGTGGTTTAATTTTCCTTTTTGTCTAATGCTTTGGTGTCATGCGGTCCGCTGTTGAGATATATATTCTATATCTACGTATGTATATGTATATATGTGTGTATATATCTATATATATATATATATATATATATATATATATATATATATATATATATATATATATATATATACACATATATATATATACATATATATATATATATATATATATATAAATATATAAATATATATATATATATATATATATATATATATATATATATATATATATGTGGACATTAGCACACATAAATCTACATGATGGAATACATTGTCCTATACTGTTGAATGCCTGTGCTGGATAATCTGTACGTGATAACCTCAGATGTATGTATATCTGCCATGGCTTAGTGGTAAAGCACATCGTCTGTGGTGTGCAGGGTCCTGGGTTTGAGCCGTGCAGAGACGGGTCCTTTTGTTGCTGGGAAGAACAAGGGACATCGAATACGGTGATAGTAAGGTGCTTTTAACCAGGTGTGTGTGGATCTGCATGACAGTAAGCAGTGGTTATTTTTGGGGAAGCTCAGTATGTGTCCTGTAACTATGCATTAGAAGACAATACTATGCAAGCGAGGTGGAAAATAATGAATCCCATTTATCCCCAGGGTGTGATGCAGATCCCAAGAGTGTATGTGTATAGATAGCCGGGTGCAGGACTTAAATATAGGTGAAAGCATGGGGAGGGTGTCAGGCATACTGTACGTACATTGGAGCCCTGTGTCTCGGAACTGCTCCTGGCTTAGCACGCTTAAGCTAGGGGTGTGTCTATATCTGCCTAGTGCAATTGGGAGGGACAACAGCAGTAGGAGAGTAGTCAAGGTGAACAAGCTGGGCAAACAGGTGATAATTATCACAATTAGCAGATTACAGGCCCAGCCCAGCCCAGAACACTACGATAAAGTGAGCAAGCACCATACCCTCGGGTTTTTCCACACTCTACACCACCGGTGTATACGTGCAGGGAAATTTTACAAAACAATCCAATGAAATGAAAAGGGCTGCAGCAGGCAACATAGACCAACATGTGCAGGAGGCTGAGGGTGGTGAGGATGTGAATGCTGCCAAACAACCCTCAGTGAGGAGACAGAGAAGACTGTACAGACCCAGGGTAACCTACCAGGGGCTACATGAGCTGGAGATAGTGGAGCACTATGGGGTGGACAGAGACCTCTTACAGCAGATTGTTGAGCTGTGCCGGCCACACCTGACACATCGAACAGGCCGAGGGGAACCCATCCCAGTGGATACCAAGGTATGTGTAGACCTTGGTGTACTAGCCACAGATACCTCCCAAAGCACAACTGGAGATATCATGGGGATCTCACAGGCATCTGCATCCAGAGTATTCTACCAGTTCCTTGATGCCATGTCACCACATGCCAGTGAGCACATACATTTCCTTAACACACGTGAGGTGTTGACCAGCAATATGCGTCTCTTCCACCAAATGGCAGACTACCCTGGGGTAGTGGGTGCTATAGCCTGCATGCATGTACGCATCAATGCTCCACCCGGTGAGCAGGGTAGGGCCTACATTAACTGCAGGGGCATCCCCGCCATCAACTGCCAGGTTGTATGTGATGCCCAGGGCATTATACTGAATGTGTGTGCTGGCTGCCCTGGAAGCTATGACGATTCCAATATATGGCATCTGACGCAGCTGTGCCACAGCTTTGCCAGTATGGACATCCCCTACGGTCACCTAGTGGGGGATGCTGGGTACCCACTGGATCCGTGGCTGATGACACCCATCAGAAATGCACACAGACCTGAACAACTATGCCATAATGAGGCACATACACAGGCCAGACATATAATAGAGTGTGTGTTTGGGATGCTCAGGTCACGGTTCCGGTGTCTGGACACATCTGGTGGAGCCTTGCAGTATTCACCAGCTACATGCACCAAAATTGTTATGGTATGTGCTATGCTACACAATATGATCCTGCGGAAACAGCTGCAGCAGGAGCAGCATTGGGCAGGGCCACACAGCCCCCCACCAATCCCAAGGCCTGTACAGGCACAGAGTGATTCGGAGGAGGAACAACCTGAGCCAGACCCAGTAGGCAGAATGAGGCATGCCCGTGTGACCTGTCCTTGGCAAAGAGGCATCACATAGCATACGCACTGACACAGTAGGTACCCAGGGAATGTCACTCTCTCTGACTTGCACAGTCAGTAAAAGGGATGCCAAACATGACACTACCTGTGCTCAGCCATGTATAGGAAGTACACTGTGTGCATCCATCATAGGCAGCCCTCCAGCACCATCCTCAGGTCTGGCACATCCTCAAGGTAAGTCATTCAACCTACCAATTGGCAGTTGCTTTAGAATGTGTTGTTACCTGTAGCTATGGTATGGATGTGAGGATGCAAGGGAATTTGGTGGCCGAATTTTAAAGCAGCGGATAGTAGACATCCATAGTGGCACCATGACATCTGTAGCACATACCAGGGTCACCATAGTAGCCAGTAGTACACAGGGTGTCATAACCCACTGCAGGTAATGGGCTGAGTATCATGTGTGTCCATACAGTCCACACAAGTCTCAACCAGCTGGACAGGTGTAGACCAACACAGACAAATGCTGTACTATGGACTATGTACAGCAGGCCAAGCAGTTGGATGTAGGTTGTGAAGGCTAGGACGTGTGAAACTAATATGTTGGTAATTAAAGTTAAGATCTGGAGTACACTGGTATGCCTCTAGCCAGCACAATAGGTAGGTCTACACACTGAAATGGAGTACCTGACATACCAGTACAATAGTAGCAAAAGTGTACAAGTGTCAGGTGTGCCACCCTTCCAACGTACACATGTAACAGTCAGGTGTACCCCCCCCCCCGGTGCTGTGTAGGAATGTGGATACAGTCGGATGTCCCCCCACATTGTGTAAAAATGTAGCAACAGTCAATTCCACATGACCGATGGATACCATGCAGACACAGCATGCCACCTGTCAGTGTACAACGCAGAGGTCGGCACCACAGTACTGACTACCTGGACATGCAATACTGTTGACCATACTGGGCATGCTCAAACACATGAAGGTATGCAGGTAATGTCAGTCAACAGCATGTGGAATGGTCATACTGGGCATGCTCACACACATAAACACAAGATGGCCAGGTCTGCAAACACCAGTGGTCCGGACATATCTGCCGGTATATTGTTATACTGTTGGATGACTGTGCTGTATGCTATGTGTGTGTGGTACTGTCTGTTGTCTGTATATTTGCAATGGTGTATTGGTAATTCACATTAGCTGTGTGCGCAGGGTGTTGCTACCAACACTTGCAAAGGACGGTTATTTGTTTGCGGCCAGAATTAGCCCATTGGATACGGAGTGAGTAAGGCACATTGATGCCGTTGGGAGCGGTTGTGCATGGGTTTGCACAGTGTTAAGCACTGCTGACCTCTGGTTACAGCTTCTTACACTTGGTTAGACTCCACATTTCTTTAACAGTGCAATACTCACATACTGGTAGCCAAACACACTTACACCCGCTCGCTCCCTCACTTGAACATGCTCAAACATTGGTGCTTGCATGTGTCACTCATGCTGGGTGGGTGCGAACCCTACTGATGCCTATTATATCGGATTACATGACTACAGTACCGGGTATGGCTGACCATTAGGTGATGGCATGGCGTTCGATTGTATGGAATCGGCGGCCTGTCCAGTGAGTTAATCATATTATATGTGTGTTCCTCATACAATCTGCTCCCATCTGGCTGATACATGGGAACCGATACTCTGCAATGCAGACAAGTAAATGCGTCATCCATCTGCCGGGTCATGCTACCGCATACCTATTGTAGGTTTGCCACCTTTTAAACTGGCCGTGGTGAGACTTTAGGATTAACATCTGTCCCACTTTGCGTGGGACAGTCCCTCCTTAGGCGTATGTGTCATGCGGAAATAATCAAGACATAGCAAATGTCCTGATTACAGGACAATATTATATTCTACATTTCTCTAATAGTTGCATGTAACAGTTATTGTATATATGACACTTCTATATGTTATGTGAAGTAGCATAAGCAACTGGACTGCTACTAGACTTAAGCTTTTATTTGTGCTAATACGTATAGTTATGTACTATGCACAGCTGTAGGTATGTTTTGACCTGGTACGTCTGACATTTCTACGGAGCAGGTCCCACTTTGCCCATTTGGAAAGGTGGCAGCCCTATAGGACCTATATGTAGAGATGTCAGATTTGGAAAGGCAACACATACCCACAGCTAGTAGAAAATAGACTACTTCACTGGTTTGCATAAGTAAAGGTTATTCTTGTAGCATTATAGCTGCTAATACTGTTTCCTGTAACATCTAGGTGTTTCAGATACAACATAATCATGTTATGTAACCACTACAGACAATATATGGATTCTTTGCCCTAAATCACAGGCCATGTGCCATAATAACATTTATTTTGCAGGACACAACTGCCCAAAGGGAGTGTCCTCATAAAGGTGAACAGGTGGTAACCCCAACCTATTATGCTATCATCTACCTAAGGTAGTCGGCGGAATATGCGCTTTCCATCACTAGCAGACCTCACATACGAATGGGGGAGAATGAACACTGAATCAGGGACACTGCATAACACCTTCAGGGACACATTTAGATGACTGGTACTATTAACCTGACACATTGACAGTCCCAGAGCATATGTATTCATACACATTTGTCGAGGTACATGCTGTTTATGACTCATACATGTTGTCATTAATCATTACGTGTATTCCGCCACCTGTCGACCTAATATCACTAGTTCTGGAAGGGTTTAGTTAGGACTGTGTTAGATTCTGATTCGTAATCACGGACGTCCATGATAATCGGGTACAGTTCACTGATATAGTCCCTATGTGTTCCCCGAATGGTTTACGGACTATCCAGTAGATGTGCTCTTATGGTTTG